>NW_025210776.1:0-4750 GCF_004010195.1 Chiloscyllium plagiosum
ATCAGTTCCTGAAGATGTGTCACCGAATCCAAAATGCGAACCGATTTCACTTCACAGATGCTGCCAGATCTGCTGAGCTTTTCCAGTACTTTCAGTTGTTGTGTGTGATTTACAGCATCCACAGTTCTTTCAATTTATCCGGAGTATCTAATTCAGGTCCAGCAGACTGAAACAGTGTTTATCAACCCTCTCAGTCCACACTAACTCCACCTCTCTCCCAGTCTCTGCTGTCTCTCCCACTCCCTTCACACTCACTGAGTCCCCCCTCACAGTGACACTTCGCCTGCAAGGCTGATGGCCATGTGTTGGCCTGCTGGACCCACCCCTCATTCACTCCCATTGGCTGGAGGATCACGCCAACTCTCCTATTGGTCTGAAGCTGTGTCAATCAGCCAGGCCCCATTGTGACCTGAGTGGTGGGATCCTCCCAGGTGCATCAGAGGCTGAGGGGTCACCTCATAGAGGTTTATAAAATCAGGAGGGGCATGGGTAGGATAAATAGACAAGGTCGTTTCCCTGGAGTGGGGGAGTCCAGAGCGAGAGGGCATAGGTTTAACATGAAAGGGGAAGAATTTAAAATGGATCAGAGGGGCAATTTTTTTTCCCACCGAGGTTGGTGCGTGTATGAAATCTTCTGTCGGGAAGTGGAGGATGTTGGTACAATTATACCATTTGGCATCTGGATGGGTATACGAATAGGAGGGGTGTACAGTGATATGTGCCAAGTGTTGGCAAATGGGACTTAGATTCGGTTGGGATATCTGGTCAACATGGACCAGTTTAACCAAAGGGTGTATTTTCATGCTGTACATATCTACAGCTCTGCCCTGTGATGAGCTTCATCATTCACAGTGAATGAGGCAGTATCACAGAGCACAGGGGCTGGGAGCTATTCAGCCTATTGGGGCTGTACTCTCTCCCTCTGGAGAAGGTACCAGTCAGTTCCAACTCACCTCCCATTTGTACATAGCCTTCCAAATCCTTCCTTAAAAAGTTAAATTTCAAATTTGTTTTGACAATAGCTACTGAATCTGTATTCAGCTGTCTTTCAAACTGTTCCAGATGCTCAGAACTTAGTGAGTAAAATAATCTTCACATTTTTAACCTGCATTATTTGCCAGTTACCTGAAAATAGTTACTAAAAATTGTGACGTTAAAAATTTCTCACTCTGCCTCTCTATAAATGAAATCTCCTGGAAACAAATCAACTACTGGTCGAAATCACTGCTTAACCTTCTCAGCTCCAAGGAGAATTGTCTGACCCTCTGCTAATTCTCCATAAAAGAGAAACCTACCTTAATTTTATTTTATTAGTGTCGTAGAGATGTACAACACAGAAACAAACCCTTCAGTCCAAATTGTCCATGCCGACCAGATATCCTAAATTAATCTCGTCCCATATGCCAGCACTTGGCCCATAACCTTCTAAACCTTTCCCTATCACATATCCAATGAGATGCCTTTTAAATGTTGTAACTGTACCAGCCTCCACACTTTCTCTGGCAGCTTATTCCATACACGTATCACGTTCAGCTTGAAACTTTGCCCCTAATATCACTTTTCAATCTTTTCCCTCACGCCTGTGCTTTCTAGTTTTGGACTCACCTAAACAGGAATAAAACCCTAGTTGTTTACCTTATCCATGCCCCTCACGATTTTATCAACCTCTATGGTCACCCCTCAGCATCCGATTCTCCAGTGAAAACAGCCTCAGCCTATTCAGCCTCTCCCTATAGCTCAATCCCTCAACCCTGGAAACATCTTTACACATCTTTTCTGAATCCTTTCAAGTTTCCCAATATCATTCCGATAGTGGGGAGACCAGGACTGAAAGCAGAATTCCAGAAGTGACTGAATCAATGTCCTGTACAGCCGCAAAATGACGTCACAACTCCTGTACTCAATGCACTGACCGATAAAGGCAAGAATACTAAACACCTTCTTCACTACCCAGCTATCTATGATTCCACTTTCAAGGAACTGTGAACCTGCACTCCAAGATCTCTTAGTACAGCAACACTGCCCAGGACCTTCCCATTAAATGTAGAAGTCCGGCCCTGATTTGCTTTTCCAAAATACAAAACCTCACATTTATCAAAATTAAACTTCATCTGCCACTCCTCAGCCCATTTGATCGGAGTCTCATTGTACTCTGAGGTAACTTTACTGTCCACTGCACCTCAAATTTTGGTGTCTATTGTAAACCTACTAACCATAGCTCCTATATTCACATGGAAATCATTGATATAAATGACAAAAAGCAGTGGACCCAGCACCCAGCCTGACAGCATTTTGCTCACCACAGGCTTCCAGTCCTAAAAGCACCCTCCACCAAGACACTGACTGCTCAGCAAGGTTAGAGCTCATGGAATACAGGGAGAACTAGCCAATTGGGATACAAAACTGTCTCAAAGGCAGAAGACAGAGGGTGGTGGTGGAGGATTGATTTTCAGACTGGAGGCCTGTGACCAGTGGAGTGCCACAAGGGATAGGATAGTGAAGGCGGCATATGGTTAGAACATTAAGTACAGGAGTTGGGAGGTCATGTTGTGGCTGTACAGGGCATTGGTGAGGCCACTGTTGGAATATTGCGTACAAATCTGGTCTCCTTCCTATTTGAAGGATGTTGTGAAACTTGAAAGGGTTCAGAAAAGATTTACAAGAAAGTTACCAGGATTGGAGGATTTGAGCTCAGCTGGGGGTTGAATAGATTTTGAATAGACTGGGGCTATTTTCCCTGGAGCGTCGGAAGCTGAGAGGTGAGCTTATAGAGGTATATAAAATCATGAGGGGCATGGATAGGATAAATAGACAAAGTCTCTTCCCTGAGGTGGTGGATCCCAGCACGAGAGGGCATAGGTTTAGGGTGAGAGGGGAAAGACTTTAAAGAGACTTGTGGGGCAACGTTTTCACAGAGGGTGGTACGTGTGTGGAATGAGCTTCGAGAGGAAGTGGTGGAGGCTGGACGAATGCAACATTTATAAGGCATCTTGATGGGTATATGAATAGGAAGTATATGGGCCGGGTGCAGGCAGGTGGGACTACATTGCGTTGGGATATCTGGTCAGCATGTACTGGTTGGACCGAAGGGTCTCTGCTTCTGTGTTGTACATCTATGACTCTTTGATCTTCCAGCCAATTTTGTATCCAAATAGCTAGTTCCGCCTCTATTCTATGGTGTTGAACTTGCTAACCAGTCTATTACGTGGAGCCTTGTGTCTTTCTCAAGTCCAAGTTAATGACTTCCATGCACAAAGCCATGCTGACTATCACTAATCTTTTCTTGCCTTTCCAATGACATGTAAATTCTGTCCCTGAGAATCCCTACCAACAACTTGCCTGCCACTGACTTCAGGCTCACCGGTCTATAGTTCCCTGGCTTTTCCTTACTACCTTTCTCAAATAATGATTTGGAGATGCCGGTGTTGGACTGGGGTGTACAAAGTTAGAAATCACACAACACCAGGTTATAGTCCAACCGGTTTAATCGGAAGCACACTTCCAATTAAACCTGTTTGACTATAACCTGGTGTGTGCTTTTTAACTTTCTCAAATAATGGCACCCATCTTCCAGCAGCTTGTCTGTGGCAATCGATGATACAGATATCTCAGCGAGGGGCCCAACAATCACTTCCCTGGCTTCCCACAAAGTTCTGGGATACACCTGCTCAGATTCCTGGGATTTATCCACCTTTCTGCTTTTTAAGACATCCAGTACCTCCTCCACTATAATATGAACAATTGCCAAGTTATCACTATTTATTTCTCTAAACTCTCTAGCTTCCATATTATTTTTCCGTAAAAACTGATGTGAAATACTTACAGAATCTCTCCCACCGCCTGCGGTTCCATAGACAGCCTTACTGATTTTTGAGGGTTGCTATTCTCTGCCTGGTTTCTCTTTTGTACATTGTATATTTGTCGAATCTCTTTGGATTCTCCTGAAATCAATTTCCCAAGCTATCTCATGTCCTCTTTTTGCTCTCCTGGTTTCCCGAGAGTATACTCCTCTAGGGAGTCACACAAACTCAGCTCTCCATACTTGCCATATCCCTCCTTCATTTTCTTGACCAGAGTCTCAATTTCTCTAGTCATGCAGCATTCTCTACACCTACCAGCCTTGGCCTTAACAGGAAAATACTGTGTCTGTACTCACATTATCACAGGCCTATGGAGGCATTGGCAGATGTGGACATCAAAACAATCAATCATTCTCAGTAAAGAGGTACTGCTAAAAAAGCTAAGAGCCCAAAGGTAGATGGGTCTCCTGGCCCTGATAGAATGCATCCCAGAGATGGCGGGGGAAAATAGCAAATGCTCTTGTGATTATTCACTAAAATTTGTTCGACTCTGGGACAGTTCCGACAGATTGGCAAGCTGCAAACGTGATGCCACTTATTCTAAAAAAATGCATCGGGTGCTGGTGAGGCCACACCTGGAGTACTGTGTACAGGTTTGGTCTCCTTACTTCTGCAAGGATGTACTGGCACTGGAGGGAGTGCAGATGAGGGTCACTAGTTTGGGCCTGGAGTTGAGAGGGTTGGTGTATGTGGAGAGATTTAGGACTGAGTTCAGGAGGAACTTCTGCAGCTAAAGGGTTGTGAATCTGTGGAATTTGCTGCTGAGTAAAGCAGCTGAGGCTTTCATCTTGAATATCTTTAAGGCAAAAGATAGATTTTAGAACAGGAAAGCAATTAAGGGTTACAAGTAAGAGCAGGAAAGTGGAGCTGAGGCCATGAAAAGATCAGCC
>NW_025210776.1:5133-9488 GCF_004010195.1 Chiloscyllium plagiosum
TAACTTCACTGGAAATACTCCCAATAATATCCTCCCTGAGCACAACCATAAAGGTATCCCTAATCCAAAATGCCATTCTGCCTCCTCTCGTCCCCCTTTCTATCCTTTCCATTGCATCTATACCCTAGAACATTAAGCTGCCAGTCCTATCCATCACTGAGCCACGTTTCTGTAATATCCATGATATCCCAGTTCCATGTTCAAAACCATATCCTCAGCTCATCTGCCTTCCCTGACGGGCCTCTTGCACTGAAATAAATGCAGTGAAACTGCTCTGTCCCACCTCGTTCTGTGCCTTGCCCTTGCCTGCCTTGACTGTCTAACTTCTCAACTGTACCAGCCTCAGACATACCTCTTCTCTCACTATCTCTTTAGGTTTACCCCCCACTCCCTCACTGGTTTAATGCCTCCTGAGTAGCACTAGCAAATCTCCCTGCCTGGATATTAGACACCTTCTAATTCAGGTACAGTCCATCCTTATGCACGTCAATTCTACCCCAGCAGAGATTCCAATGATCCAAACATGGCAATCATTCTCCCCTGCACCAGATCCTTAGCCACACATTCATCTGCTCTATCCTGCTATTCCTACTCTCACTAGCATGCGGCACAAAGAGTAATCCAGATATTACTACCCACGAAGACCTACTTTTTATCCTCCAGGATAATTTGCTATATTCTCTCGTCAGAACCTCATCCTTTCCTCTTCCGATGTCATTGGTACGAATGTATAATGAGCTCCCACTGATCATACTCCCTTTTGAGAATACTCTGCTCCCTCTCCGAGACATCCTTGTCCCTGGCACCAGGGAGGTACCACCCATTCTGATGTCTCACTGTCAGCTGCAGAAACGGCAGTCTGTGCCCTATTCCAGAGAATCCCCTATCACCATCGATCACCAGGAACCTCATATACCTCACATTACATTGGAGCCAGTCTTTGTACCAGTACCTTGCTTGTCAGTGCGATATGCCCTTGAGAGTGTGACCTCCGACGCTTTCCGAAACACTGTACTTGTTTGAGATCAATCAGCCGGGCCCCATTGTGAGGTAAGTGGTGGGATCCTCTCTCTCTCTGCCCTGTGATGAGTTTCATCATTCACAGTGAATGGGGCAGTATCACAGAACACAGGGGCTGGGGGCTATTCAGCCCATTGGGACTGTATTCTCTCCCTCTGGAGATGCTGCAAATCTGTCCCAACTCCCCTCTCACTTGCCCAAAGCCCACTAAGTCTTTCCTTAAAAAGTAAAATTATAAATCTGCTTGAGAACACCTGCTGAATCTGTGTCCAGCTGCCGTTCAGCCTATTCCAGGTGCGCCGAACTTACTGAGTGAAATAATGTTCCCATTTTCACTCTGCATTATTTGCCAGTTACCTGAAAGTAGTTACGAAAAATTGTGATCGTGCTAACAATTCCTCTCTCTCTGCAAATTAATTGTTTGGAAACAAATCTGCACTTGGTCCAAATCACTGCTTAACCGTCTCAGCTCCAAGGACAATTATCTGTGCTTCTGCTAGCTCTCCACAAAAGAGGAACACATCTCAATTTATTAGTGTCATAGAGATGGACAGCACAGAAACAGACCTTCGGTCCAATTCGTTCATGCCGACTCGGAATCCTAAACTAATGGAATCCCATTTGCCAGCTATTGGGCCCTATCCCTCAAAACCCATCCCATTCATGGATGCCTTTCAAATGTTGTAATGCTATCAGTCTCTACTTCTTCATCTGGCAGCTCATTCCACACACACACCACACTCAGCTTGAAAACGTTGCCCCTCAGATCCCTTTTAAATCTTTGCCCTCTCAACTTAAGCCCATATGCTCTTGTTTTGGACCCACCTCACCTGGGGGGGGGGAAAGACCCCGGCTGTTCACCGTATCAATGCCCCTCATGATTTATAAATCTCCATAAAGTCACCTCTGTCTTTGACTCTTCAGGGAAAATAGCCCCAGTCTCTCCCTGTAGCCCAAATCCTTCAACCCTGGCAATGTTTTTGCAAATCTTGTCTGACTCCTTTCAAGTTTCATAACATCCTTCCCAGATCAGGGATATTCGAACTGAAAGCAGAATTCCTGAAATGGCTTAATCAATGTCCTGTGAAGCCACAATATGATGTCCCAGCTTCCGTATTCAACGCATTGACCAATAAATATAAGCATACCATACACCACCTTCACTAGTCTGCCTACCTGCGACTCTACTTTCAAGGAACAATGAACCTGAACTCCAAGGTCTCTTTGTTCAGCAACACTCCCCAGGACTTTACCATTAAGTGCATAAGTCCTGTCCTGATTTGCCTTTCCAAAATACAACAGCTCACATATATCTAAATTGAACTCAGTCTGCCATTTTTCGTTCCAATGGCCCATCTGATCAAGATCCTGTTGTATTCTGAACTAACTTTCTACACTGCCCACTACCCCTCCAAGTTTAGTGCCTTCTGACCATATCTCATATATTCACATCCAAGTCATTTATTGAAGGCCCCAATATCCATTGCTGCAGCACACTGCTGCTCACAGGCCTCCAGTCCACAAAGCAACCCTACATCACCACTCTCTGTCTCCTACCTTCAAGCCAGTTTTGTATATCAATGGCTCGTACTCCCAGCATTCCATGTTATCTAACCTTGCCAACCAGTCTCCTTTGTGGAACCTTGTTCAATGCCCATGGAGACAACGTTCACAGGCTGCCATCATCAATCATATTTGTCACTTCTTCAAGAAAAAAAACACACTCAGGTTAGTGAGACACGATTTTGCACAAACAAAGCCACTTTAACTCTCCCTAATCATTTCCAAATACACGTATATCCTGTCCTTTAGAATCCCTTCCAACAACTTGCCTGCCACTGACTTCAGACTCACTTTTCTCTTGTTCCATGGCCTCTCCTTACCACCTTTTGAAAAATAATGGCACCTGACCTGTCGCTATCAATGATACAAATATCTCAGGAGAGGCCCAACAATCTTAATGGAGGACAGAGGGGGTTAGGGAGGATATTCCAGAGGTTTGTGTCCTTGGCAGCTCCAATCGTGGAGTGATGTAGGTGGGGAATAGCTGTCAACGGAGACAATTAGTGGTTAATCGTGGGTAGTGTGTAATGGCAGGCAATGTGATAAAACAATGTGTGTGAGTTAAGGGTTGGAGGGGTGGGGTTCAAGGGCAGTGGTGTCGGAAGTGGAGGAGATACACTGGAGTGCATTGGAGTTGACCACATGAGAGGAGAAATTGCAGTCCTTGAAATATGGTCCATTTGGTATGTTCTGGAGTGTTCTGCCAGCTTGCATCAAGCTTCACTGGAACACTGCACCTAAGCATGAGACAGATGTTGGCCAGGGAACACGCTCGTGTGTTAAAGTGGCAGGCAACCGGGGGCTCAGGGTCTTTTGTGGCCTGAGAGGGAGCACGGATTGATCCAAATTGCACTTCATTTCTTTGTAGGAACTGTCAGATTTAGTCCCAGTCACCCACTTCATAATGTTAACCTGTAAACTCCTTATGGACTCAAATCCTAGCACCTTTTCAGGTGGAATGTTCCAGATTCTGATAATTCTGTTCATTGAGAAAAATGATCCCTTTTAAATCTTTTCCCTCTCATCTTAAGCCTGTGTTCTCTAGTTCTGAACCCACAGAACCTGGGAAAAAGTCCCTGACTGCTCACCTTATCCAGGTCCATCATGATTTTATAAACATTTATAAGGTCACCTCTCAATCTCTAACTCTCCAGGAAAAATAGTCCCAGCCTATTCAGCATTTCCCAATAGCTCAACCCGTCCAACCCTGGCAAAGTCCTTGCAAACCTTTTCTGAAACCTTTGAAGTTTCACAACATCATTCCGAGAACAGGGAGATTGGAACTGAAAACAGAATCCCAGAAGAGCATTAATCAATGTCCTGCACAACCACAATATGACGTCACAACAGCTGCATTCAATGCATTGACCAATATCGGGGAGTGTACCAAACACTGCATTCACTACCCCGCCTACCTGTGACTCGACTTTCAAGGAACTATTAACCTGCACTCCAACGTCTCTTTGTTCAGCAACACTCCCCAGGACTTTAGCATTAAGTGTACAGGTCCTGCCCTGATTTGACTTTCCGAAATCCAACAGCTCACATTGGTCTAAATTGAACTCCATCTGCCATTTCTTGCGCCATTGGCCCATCTGATCAAGATCCTGTTGCATTCTGAACTAACCTTCTTCACTGTCCACTACACCTCCAATTTTGGTGCCTTCTGCAAACCGACTGACCATACCTTACACATTCACATCCAAGTCAATATCGATCCTTGTAGCACACTGCTGCCCACAGGCCTCCAGTCCGCAAAGCAACCCTCCATC
>NW_025210776.1:9656-11722 GCF_004010195.1 Chiloscyllium plagiosum
TCATTCCTTACCTTTCCAAATAGATGGATATCCTGTCCCTCAGAATCCCTTCCAACAACTTGCCTGCCACTGACTTCAGGCTCACTGTTCTCTTGTTCCATGGCCTCTCCTTACCACCTTTTTAAAATAATGGCACCTCACCTGTCGCTATCAACGATACAATTACCTGGGGAGAGGCCCAACAATCACTTCTCAATTTCCAGAAAGTTCTGGGATACACCTGATCAGGTCCCAGGACTTTATCAACCTTGATGCCATTTAAGACATCCAGTACCACCTCCTCTGTAACATGGACACTTATCAAGTTATCTCTGTTTATTTCTCCAAACTCTCGAGTTTCTATATCCTTCTCCAGTAAAAAATGACATGAAATATTTGCATATCTTTCCCACTCTCTGTGGTTCCATAGACAGCCTTGTTGATCTTTAAGGGGTCCGATTCTCTGGTCCAGTTAATCTTTTGTCTGTGATATATTTGTTTAATCTCTTTGGATTCTACTTAAACCAGTGCCTGAAGCTATTGAATGTCTTCTTTTTGCTCTCCTGATTTCCCTCAAGTATAAAAGCGTGGTCTTGTACTCCCAATTCCTCTGCCTCTGCCATATCTGCTCCCAGGAGGAGCAATTCCACCCCAGGTCATCCCAGAAAGGCCTCCTGCTTCAAAGACCACAATTTCCCTCTCACTTGATCAACAATGCCCTCCAATGCATACCCTCCACTTCCTGGACCTCCACCTTTATCCCACCACTTCAACCACAATAAGATTATAACCCTGCAATCTTCACCTTCCACCCCACTAATCTCCAGATACAGTGCATTAACCTCTGTTATTTCTGCTGCCTAAAGTCGGATCCCACCACCACAGACATATTTCCCTCTCCACCCCTATCTGCGTTCCACGGAGACCATTCCCTCAGCAACACCCTTGTTAGGCCCACCCCCTCCCACCAACCCATGCTCCACACCCTTTACCCTCCCTTGCCGCCACGGGAGATGTAAAACATGCGGCCACACCTCCCTCTGACCTCTGTCCAAGACCTGAAAAGGATCTTTTCACATCAGGCAGAGATTTCTCTGCACATCTCAAAACCTCATCTACTGCATCTGGACACTATGGGAAATTTAACATGGTTCATCCAACTAACCTACACATCTTTGGACTGTGGGAGCAAACTGGAACACCCGAAGGAAACCCTCATAGACACTGGGGAGAACGTGCCAACTCCAACACAGAGTCGCCCGAGGCTGGAATCAAACCCAGGTCCCTGGTGCTGAGGAAGCAGCGCTAACCACTAAGCCACAAGATCTTTGGTGCTGATGTGCTGCCCCACTGATAACTCAGTCACTCACCCCACCTCATTTTCTAAGTGGCAGTGATGATGGAGTGAAATTATCGCTAGACTGTTAATCCCGAGAACCAGATAACGTTCTGGGGACATGGGTTTGAATCCCATCGCGGCAGAATTTGGATCGTGAATTCAATAAATATCTGGAAAAATTAATTTTGTGACGACAATGAATCCATTGTCAATTGTTAGGAAATCCCATCTGCCTTTAGGGAAGGAAAATGCCATCCTTACCTGGTCTGGTCTGCATGTGACTCCAGACCTATAGCAACGTGGTTGATTCTTAACTGCCCTCTAGTTAAACGAAGCAATAAATGCTGGACGAGCCAGTGACAGCCTCATCCTGTGAATGAATAAAGAAAACAGGTCAAGTTTTGTTCCTTCTCTAGTAGGTACATCCTACAAACTGAATCTGAAATGTTCTCGTACACACTGAACAAATACCTTTCCATCCAAGCCCTTAACACTACAGTACTCCGAGGCCATGTTGGTAAAGTTAAAACCCCTTATCATTGCATCCATATTATTCTTACAGATAACTGAGGTCTCCTGGTAAAATTGTGTCTCAATTCCCCGCTGACTATTGGGAGGGAGTCTATAATACAATCCCAGTAAGATGGTCATCTCTTCCTTATTTCTCAGTACCACCCAAGTAACTTGCCTGGATGTACTCCCAGGAATATCCTCCCGAAGCCCAAGCATAATGTTGTCCTAATCAAAA
>NW_025210776.1:11754-16960 GCF_004010195.1 Chiloscyllium plagiosum
ACACCCTTGACCCTCCCTTGCAGCCACGGGAGATGTAAAACATGCGGCCACACCTCCTTCTGACCTCTGTGCAAGACCCGAAAAGGATCTTTTCACATCAGGCAGAGATTTCTCTGCACATCCCAAAACCTCATCTGACACTATGGGAAATTTAACATGGTTCATCCAACTAACCTACACATCTTTGGACTGTGGGAGCAACCTGGAACACCCGAAGGAAACCCTCACAGACACTGGGGAGAACGTGCCAACTCCAACACAGAGTCGCCCGAGGCTGGAATCAAACCCAGGTCCCTGGTGCTGAGGAAGCAGCGCTAACCACTAAGCCACAAGATCTTTGGTGCTGATGAGCTGCCCCACTGATAACTCAGTCACTCACCCTGCCTCATTTTCTAAGTGGCAGTGATGATGGAGTGAAATTGTCGCTAGACTGTTAATCCCGAGAACCAGATAACGTTCTTGGGACATGGGTTTGAATCCCATCACGGCAGATTTTGGAACGTGAATTCAATAAATATCTGGAAAAATTAATTTTGTGACGACAATGAATCCATTGTCAATTGTTGGGAAATCCCATCTGCCTTTAGGGAAGGAAAATGCCATCCTTACCTGGTCTGGTCTGCATGTGACTCCAGACCTATAGCAACGTGGTTGATTCTTAACTGCCCTCTGGTTAAACAAAGCAATAAATGTTGGACGAGCCAGTGACAGCCTCATCCTGTGAATGAATAAAGAAAACAGGTCAAGTTTTGTTCCTTCTCTAGTAGGTACATCCTACAAACTGAATCTGGAATGTTCTCGTACACACTGAACAAATACCTTTCCATCCAAGCTCTTAACACTACAGCACTCCGAGGCCATGTTGGTAAAGTTAAAGCCCCTTATCATTGCATCCATATTATTCTTCCAGATAACTGAGGTCTCCTGGTAAAATTGTGTCTCAATTCCCCGCTGACTATTGGGAGAGAGTCTATAAGACAATCCCAGTAAGATGGGATTCTTTCTCAGTACCACCCAAGTAACTTGCCTGGATGTACTCCCAGGAATATCCTCCCGAAGCCCAGCTGTAATGTTATCCCTAATTAAAGACGCCACTCCCCCTGTACTGTTGCTCTCTTTCTATCGCATCTACACCCTGGAATATTAAGCTGCTAGTCCTATCCATCCCTGAGTGATGCCTCTGTAATTGCTATAATATCCCAGTGCCATGTTCAAAACCATACCCTGAGCCCATCTGCCTGACCTGTCAGGCCTCTTGCACTGAAATAAATGCAGTGTAACTGGTCCGTCCCACTTTATTCTGTGGCTTGCTCTTGCCTGCCTTGACAGTCTAATCTGAACAGTGCCAGCCTTGGACATACCTCTTTTCTCACTATCTCTTTAGGTTTATTCCAACTCCCTCACTGGTTTAATGCCTCCCGAGTGGAAATAGCAAATCTCCCTGCTCATCAGGACCCCATACTTTCTCCTTCCTATGCCATTGGTACCAATGTACAATGTCCTCCCACTGGCTATTCTCCCCTTTGAGAATATTCTGCACCCTCTCCAAGGCATCCTTGACCCTAGCATCAGGAAGGCACCACCCCATTCTGATGTCTCACTGTCAGCTGCAGAAATGGCAGACTGTGCCCCTGACTCGAGTGTCCCCTATCACCATCGTTTGCATGGAATTGGATATAGCTTACATTATGTTAGAGCCAGTCTCAGTTGCAGTAACTTGGCAGTCAGTGCTATATTCCCCTGAAAGTCTATTACCCCCTACATTTTCCAAAACAGTACACTTGTTTGAGCTGGGGATAACCACTGGATATTCCTGCAGTACTTGCTTACCCCTCCTAGCTTTCCTGGAGGTAACCCACCTACCTGACTGTATCTGCAGTATCCTGCAATCCTGAGACTGCCACCTATCACACCCCTGACCCCTGTCAATTCCTCACTGCCTTTAATCACTCCTTCACCCATCCATGTGATCTGATAGGATTTGCAAAGACACTTCCTGCAGACACAATCATCAGGATCATTGAAACTCTCTCTAATCTCCAACATCCGACAGGAACAGCACACCACTCTACAACAGGCCATCTCTCCGCCTTAACAATCTACAGACCAAGACAAAGGCACAGTCTTACTGCTCGAAAAATACTGCCCGAGAATAACTTAATGCTTACGCTTTATATTTTAAACATTTAAACAACAGACCGAAAGACATGAAAAAGAAACCCTCACCTTTCTCACAATTAATATAATAAAACCGTCTAAAATTGATGTTTCAAGAGACTGAAACCCACTGAGCTGATCCCGGCTGTGAGCAGCTCAGAGAGCGAGGTCTCTCTGAGGGCAGCTGTGAAATGTCACTGTTTTTTTCTCTTTTCTCCTTCCCAGAGAGATTTATATCTTCACAAGAAGTCAGCTGGGAGAGGTCACTACTCGGTTTTATTCACTGGAGGTTGCCTTTGCTGCCCAGACCAGTATTTATTGGCCACCTTTATGTGTCTTGGAGAAAGTGGTGGTGAACGGCCTCCCTGAAATGCTGCAGTCCATGTACACCACAGTGATGTTTGGACAACAATCCCCCACTAGACCCACATCCCTCTCTGTCTCTGTAATCCCCCTCCAGCTTCAGAAATTGCGTGTGTAATTTTACCTCAAATTGTACACGTAGAATGATGGAGCTTTTAAAAAAAATGCATTGCTAAAAAGGGAGGCAATAGCCAGATGATATTCTTGCTAGACGAGTAATATGAGCAATGTTCCGAGGATTAGGGTTAGATGGTAGCATCATGGCTGATGGTGGCATCTGATATCAATAAAATATCGAATGAAAAGGCTAATGATGACCATGAAACTATTATCGACTGTTAGGAAAAAACCCATCTGGTTAACTAATGCCCTTTAGGGGAGGAAACTGTCATCCTCACCCGGTCTGGCCAACATGTGACTCCAGACCCACAGCAAGGTGGTTAACTCTCAACTGCCCTCAGGGTAAACATCCACATCTGAGTGAATAAACAAAAAGAGATTTATATTTAAATCGCAGAGGAAAGCTTTTTTAAAAACAAAATTGTGTTTTCACACTTTAAAAAAAAATCACCTTGGTCGGATGGCACTACAGACGCTGCATAATCAGGGAGAACATAAGGAACAAATATACAGAGAGATCTCCGATATAGTCACAACAATAAGGTTATAATAGTAGGTGATTACGATAGTGTGAAAGGTTTGGTTGGTAACGAATGTGTTAAATGAGTTCAAGAAATGTTCTTTATCAATATTTAAATGTTCCTATCAGGAAGCAAGCAACACCTGACCTTTTCTTGTCTGATCAGACAGGGCAAGTGACTGAAGTGATAGGACGGGAACAGTTTGGGTGAGAGGAAATTGTGGGCACCATGGAGAAATAGTTATATAATCGATAACTACAGGTGAGCTGCCTGATGACTGGAGAGTGGCTAATGTTGTACCTTTGTTAAAGAAGGGGTATAAGGAGCAGCCTAGGAACTGTAGACCTCAGTAGTGGGTAAGCGTTGGAGGCGATTCAGAAGGAAAAGGATTTGCATGTATTTGGAGAGTTCAGGAATGATTAAGGACACTCAACATAGTTACTTAACAGGGTGTCTCACAGACTTGATTGAGATTTTTGAGGTAGTCACCAAGAAGATCGATGAGGGCAGAGTGGCAGACATTGTTTATTTGGACTTTAGGAAAGCCTTTAAAAAGGTTGTGGAGGGGGGACGAAGTTGTAAAGTTCGATCCCATGGGATTCAGCAAGAGCTTGCCAACTGGATACAAAATTAGCTTAACAATAGGAGACAGTAATAGTGGAGGTTGTTTTTCACACTGGAGGCCCGTGACCAGCAGTGTTCTCCAGGAATCGGTGCTGGGTCCATTTTGTTTGTCATGTGTGTAGATGGTTTGAATTAGAATATACAAAGCATTGTTTGTTTGTGGGTGACATCAAAAACTGTTAAGGATAGACAGTAACAAAAGGTTATCCACGAACACAGAGGGATCCTGATCAATTGGGTGAATGGGCTGAAATGTGGCAGATGGAATTTAATTTGATTAAATGTAAGATATTATATTTTAATAAAATAAACATCTCCTTTAGCCTCATTAATTAATTACACTAATTAAAAATAAGGCCTTGAGTAGTGATGTGGAACAAAGAGACTGAGGGGTTCAGGTCTTTGCAGTTTGTGTCACATGTAGACAGGGTGGTTAAGTGGGTGTTTAGCACGCTTACCTTCATTGCTCAGACCTTTAGGGAAAGGAGTTTGGACACTGTCATGAGGTTATACATGATGTTGATGAGGCCTCTTCACTGTGATCAGTTCTTGTCCCCCTGTTAGAGGAAGGATGTTATTAAATTGGAGAAGGTTCAGAAGATGTTTCCCAGGATGTTGCCATGAATGGAGGGATTGTTTTAGAAGGAGAGGATGGATAGGCTGGGATGTCTGTCACTGAAGAGCAGGAGGTTGAGGGGTGACCTTATTAGAGGTTTATAAAATCATGGAGTGTGTACATAAGATGAATGGCTGCATGGTAGTGGGATTCAAAACACCGGTGCATACAGTTTGAGAAGAGATGACAAAGATTTTAAAAAGACATGAGTTTTTCTATCTTTGCACTTATGGGTTGAACTTCCAGAGGAAGTGGTAGCTGTGAATACAATTACAATACTTAAAATATATTTGGATAAGTACATAAATAGGAAATATTTGGAGGGATATAGGCCAAGCAGAGGCAGGTATGATTAGTTTAGGTGGAATTATAGTCGACATGGATTGGTTAGACCACAGGGTCCATTTCCATGATATATAACTTTGAAACTCTAACTCTCAGTGTCTTCGTGTTCACAATTCTCCCTATCACTGTCATCTCATGAAGCTTCAGAACTCTTCCTTATCTCTGCTATCATAAGCATCTCTGTAACATCCTCCAATCACACAATCCTCCCTATCTCTGTAATCTCGATCCCCACAAATCTCTCTGCTAAGTGCCTTTCTGTAATTCCAGCCTTGAGGATAGCCCATATTGAACTCAGATTCCTGCACCCTGAGCTCCAGAATTTCCTACTAAACTTCTCTGCTCATTTGCCGCCCCAAAACATTAACCAATCATCTATCATCTATTCTAATATCAAAAAGGTATTAGATGATCGCAGCGGGCATGTGTGCTTGATGACCAATATAGATAAGATGGGGGC
>NW_025210776.1:19588-20575 GCF_004010195.1 Chiloscyllium plagiosum
TCCTTCCCCATTATCCACTCCACCGTCTCACCATTACCTCCCATCTGCGTCTACCTATTGCCTTCCTAGCTCCCTTCCCCCCCCAACCCTACACACCACTCCTATTTATCTCTCAGCACTCTTTCCCACACCGCACATTCCTGATGAAGGGCATATACCTAAAACATCGATTCTCCAGCTACTTGGATGCTGCCTGACCTGCTGTGCGTTTCCAGTGCCACATGTAAACGAAGCTGGAAGAACAAAACCTCATCACCCACTCGGGGACCCTTCAGCCCTTTGGCCTCAATATCAAATTCAATAATTTTAGATCCTGAACTCTCCCACGTCCTAGCGTCCTAGCCCCCTACCCCACATACCAGACCTTGTTATTATATAGCCTGCTATTACAAACTATCTGTGATTAGCCACTAACAGTCCCCATAAACAGCTATTCACCTTCCCCCAGCCAGATCGATATACACTCCTTTGTCCAATTTCTCCTCTCTCTCTCTTTGGGCTCTATTCCCAATCATTTACTCTTTAACCTATACCTTATGCATATAAACCAACATTTTTTCCTCAGTCACATCAGTTCTGAGGAAGGTTCATAGGATCAGAAATGTTAACTATGACTTGTCTTCACAGATGCTGCCAGACCTGCTGAGCTTTTCCAGCACTTTCTGGTTGTTGTTTATCATTTCCATCATTCACAGTTTTTTCTGGTTTTTATTTAGCGGGAGCTTCTAATTCATGTCAAGCAGCCTACACCGTGTGTTTATAAACTGCCCCAGTACCCACAAAATACATTTTTCTCCCAGTCTATGCTACTCCCATCACACTCACTGAGTCCCCCCTCACAGTGACACTGCGCCTGCACGTGTTGGCCTGCTGGCCACACCCCTCATTCACTTCTATTGGTTGGAGGATCACGCCAACTCTCCTACTGGTCTGCAGCTGCTGTCAATCACCTGTGCCCCATTGTGTCATGTTGGTGGGATCCTCCCA
>NW_025210777.1:0-975 GCF_004010195.1 Chiloscyllium plagiosum
CCAAGCAGATCCACACACTCGATACCTTATTCTATAACCCTGCAGTACCCATGGCCATTGCCCCGACCTGCACACCTGTGGACTGTGGGAGGAAACCCACTCAATCAATGGGAGAATGTGAAAACTCTACACAGGCAACGGCAGTTGGAATTCAAATGGGCACCCTGGCACTATTAGACCGCATTGTAAACTACTGAGACGCTATACGGTCCCTCAATACTGTTGATATCCCGTGTGTTTTGTTAATCAGAAATCTGAAACAAATGAAAAAGAAGTATCGGAGAACTCGTAAAAGCCTAGAGGCGGGTTGTGAAATGCAGCTGATTCAAAACGGAAACGTGTGGGGCTTATTGCAGTAGAACATTCTCATTAAAGCTGCTGAAATGTCGTTGAAACCCAACACGTTCAGACACACCAGCTGGTTGACCCGCCACTCCAACATGTTCTCCAGCCCCGCCCCTCATTCACGCCCATTGGTTGGAGGAACAGTCTCTTCTAGATCAGTCGTCCATTTAGTACATTGGCTGGAGGACCAGCTGTTCCAAAGCCACACAACACTCTGTCCGTCATGCACTTCCACTGGCTGGAGGACCAGCTATCCCTCTGATGAACCAGACACATCCCCGTCGGTTCCAACAGCAATGATGCCAATGCGCTCCAACATGTGCTGATCACGCAGAAAGCCTGGAATCGCAGTCAGAGCGTTTTCACACTCCCCTTGAGCTCTGGATATGTGAGCAGTCAGAAGACAGAATCAGGAACCTGATCTGAGGCAAATTGCAGAATTAATCAGATGAAAGTTACTCTCCATTTAGCAGGAGTCTGCATTTGCAGAACTGCTGGCTAATCTTCCGTAAGGGAGCAAACAGGTAACTCTAATCGAAAAGAAATACGCGTTTGAGAAACTCAGCAGGTGGAGCAACAGGTTTCCAATTCACTTACTGTTTGTCAGAAATGATAATATTTCTGTTAATT
>NW_025210777.1:1225-2105 GCF_004010195.1 Chiloscyllium plagiosum
AAGACTGAACCATGAGGCAATCGTATTGGACGCCTCTTCTTACTACCCTGTGGCGCAAACTTCAACAATTATTAATTAGAATCCGATATCCCTCTGTTCTACAACACGACCCAACGTTCTCCCATTAACTGTGCACTGGATTAGTGGAGCTGAAAGAGCACAGCAGTTCAGGGAGCATCCAAGGAGCAGTGAGATCGACATTTCGGGCAAAAGCCCTTCATCAGGAATAAAAGCTTTGTTCCTGATGAAGGGCTTTTGCCCGAAATGTCGATCTCACTGCTCCTTGGATGCTCCCTGAACTGCTGTGCTCTTTCAGCTCCACTAATCCAGTGCACAGTTAATGGGAGAACGTTGGGTCGTGTTGTAGAACAGAGGGATATCGGATTCCAATTAATAATTGTTGAAGTTTGCGCCACAGGGTAGTAAGAAGAGGCGTCCAATACGATTGCCTCATGGTTCTCTCTTTTGAGTGTCGGAGTTGGGAAGTGACGTTGTATTGCCTGGACTTTGGTGAAGCCTATTCTGGAAAAAAAGTATTCAGTTACCATCACACTGTTATAGGGAGGAAATTCTTAAGCTGGAGTATGTTTGGAAGGCATCTTTTCACTCGAGCATAGGAGGTTGAGAAGCGACTTTAAAGAACTTTATAAAATAAGTAGACTCATAAAAGTGCTAATGTTACTGTCTTTGTCCGAGAATGTGGGATTTTTGAGACGAGGGTCGCACAATTTTAAGGTGAGAAGAGACAGGTTTTAAAAACACAAGGGCCATTTCTAACACAGATTGCTTCACGTGTGGAATGAATTTCCCAAGGAAGTGGCGCAACCACTACCTTAAAAAGTTATTGCAATAATTCCATGAATGGGAAGGGTTTGGAGTG
>NW_025210777.1:5885-12767 GCF_004010195.1 Chiloscyllium plagiosum
ATAATTAATCTCCTTTCTGTCACCCCTCATATTTCAGATAGGCGATGCACCATTAACTCTCACATTGACACCGACCAGTGTGTATTGCTGTGGACACTATTCCTGGGTGAACGTGCCCCGGTCCCCCTATCTGGACTTTCAAACAAGTCCAACATTTCCATGCTGCTGTTCTGAGATCAATCCTCAAGTCGCAGCTTTCACTGACATGTACCAGAGATTATTAGAGCTGCAGCCTCAGGAAAATGAGACACGGCAGTATTGAGCAGAAGATACTCTATTGGGAAAAAACATCAACTTTCACTTTCTGCCTCCTTAATTTCAGTTGTTCATTCGCCTCTGGGTTGTGTATTGAGTGGGGTTTGACAATTTACATTATAGCAGGCAGTTGACAAAACTGAGAACGGTGCAGAAGAGATTTACTTGGATACTGTCCGTTTGCAGTGTTTCAGTTACGAAGTGAGAATTGACGGACTGGGGCTTTTTTTTTAGAGCTGGGAAGATTATGAGGAGTAACGACTGTGATGTAAAATATAATGAGAGATATGGATAGGATCGACTAAAAGTTACCTTTCATTTTGATCGATACCCAGGCGGCATTGATTTTAAGATAAGAGGCAGAAAGATTTGAGTAGATATGCAGTAAAAGCTTATCATCCCGGGGCTTATTAAATCTAAAGCTCACTGTTTGAAATGGGCGGAAAGGCAGGAATCCACATAAACCTGAGAAGCATTCAGATTGAATTTGTGGTGCACAGGCTCATAAAGTTAAGCGATGAAAAATGGGTAAAGTATAATCAAGCCTTAGTTTCTGGCAGCAGCACGACCAATGAGTTTGATGGTTCTTACTCCATTCGTGGATCGCTCTTCTCCAGTCATCCCTGATAATTCAGTTGCTTGTATTCGAAGCTTCGCAGGCCGTGGTTCTCGCCCGATTCCCGAACAAGGAAAGAGAGATATTTGTTCCTGAAAACGATAACAGCAAAAAAAACATCAGTGACGGGAGTCCTTTGAATGCCTCGGATCAGTTAATGGCACCGAGAACATCAGTGTCAATGTCCCAGCCTCTCAAAGAAGGGAAAGGTTCCTCGAAAGTCCCGGCACAGATGGACAGTTTACCTTTTGGTCTCTTCAGATTCGCTTTCCAAAGTGTTTCTGAATATTCTCAAAGCTAAGACTGGGCTATTTATTTTCTTTCGTTGTCATTCCCAGGAGTGGCAGTGATTGGATAGCAGTGTTTGGGAAATGGAAAGATGCCCACGAACAACGTGTGGGGCGATTTCAGATTGACCATCTGCGATTACGCCAGGGTATTGACTCTGGTGTTCTCAGGAACATTTACAGAAAGGATTCTCGTTCCTGTTGACCAGGACTTCAAATATAATTTCATTTCAAGATTACTGAAAAACAACTTTCTGTCGGTGTAAACAAATCCCACGTTGTCCTCGAGTAACTTGATATTCGAACCTACAATCGGCAGATCTACAATCAGGCGCCTGGTCCATTGTGCCACTCGCTCTGCCCAGAGACCAAGCGCTTATACTCTAAGGCCCTGATTTTAACATGTAAATGAGAAACAGCCGTCAGGTTTTCAGGAAGAATAACCAGGATTATGGTGACTGCTTCATTTCAATGCCGACCACTTTGTGAATTGGCGAGTTTCCTAATGAAAATACTTTCGTTGTGATGAAGCTTCCATTTACCCTTTGTCTGCTTATGCATTCAAAAGTTCCACCGCTGTTCTGAATAACTTCAAGTCCACTTTCCTGATTTTCCTGGAAAACCTGAGGTAAACTCGAGCCGCATTTCATCGTGTATTCCGTTTAACTTTTGGAGTTTAGATCCCTTTATTGACTTGTACTAGATTGCAGGAAATTGAATAATATGAAACTTAAAAAGTCACTTTGAGTATTTCAACTCAGTGCAGAGTCAGCCATATGGCCAAGGTCACATAGCGAAAGGGACGAGGTATAGGATGTGAGGGGAAAGATATGAAAGAGACCGATGCGGCAGCTTTTCCATGCAGAGGATGATACGTGTATGGAACAAGCTGCCAGACGAAGTGGTGGTGCCTGGTACAATTGCAACATTTAAAATACCTCTGTATGGGTATATGAATAATAAGGATTTGGAGGGCTTTGGACTGGGTGCTGGCAGATAAGACGAGATTGGGTTGGGATGTGGGTGAGCATAGATTGGGATGACTGAAGGGTCTGTCTCCATGCTGTACATACAGATTAGTCTGGGACTGAAACATTACATCTGTTGTTCTCTGTTCAGATACTACTCCATGAGTTGAAACTTTGCAGAAGTTCTCTATACGACTGAGACCTTTCCCTGGGACAGATATTCCTTCAAACCCCAAATATCGGCCCTGCTAAAAGTTTTTCATTTCAGAACAAAGTAGCTGAATTTCCTTGCTCCCAAACCTGATGTCCCAATTCTCCCCTCTTCTTGTCAATAGAATCTGCTCTCAGTGAGCTGCTTGCTTCCAGGCTCGGCATTTCACGCGCCTCGAGACCATGAGGTAAATATCTCGCTCTCTACAATTGCATTGCTGCAGCCACATCTGCTCGCTCGTCCACATCCCAGTTTTAGTTCGATATTCGGTGCTGTGCCACTCAGTATGTCTGACTCCAGTCTGGGAACTGACATTTTTTTATAATGCACAGAATATGTTACTTGCTTTCGGAGGATGTTGGTGAAGTAACCGTTGTTAAATAGCCTTGATGTAGAGAGAGATATTTCAATAATAACTTCTCACCATCACTTTGACGTTTTGCTGAATTCTATCAAGCTTAATCTTCAACAAACTCAATGATTGAATCTCCCCAACCTCTGCGGAAATCAAAGATAAAGGTTAAGCCCAATATAAGTTCCTGAATTTGTTTTTTATATGATTTATAAACAGCAATGTTCCAATAATGATGACTCGACAATATCTCCCTCCATCCAGTCTCAAGAGCCATTTCCCCCACTTAGCACATTCTCTCTCTCTTGTCAATGCCATAATAACTGTCAAACAGTCCACTTGGCGGCACGGTAGCAAAGTGGTTAGTGCTGCTGTCTCACAGCACCTGAAACCCGGGTTCAATTCCCGCCTCAGCCGACTCTCTGTTTGGAGCTTGCACGTTCTCCCCGTCTCTGCGTAGGTTTTCTCCCCCAAACCAAAAATGTGCAGGTTAGGTGAATTGGCGGTGCTAAATTACCGGTAGTGTTTGGTGAAGGGGTAATGTATGTGGATGTGTCTGGTTGGGTTGTGCTTCAGCGGGCCGGTGTGGACTTGTTGGGCCGAGGGGCCTGTTTCCACACTGTAAGTAATATAATCTAAATGATACTTCATCACACGTCACTGGCTTCGATAAAATCAACAGCATCACTTCAGCTGTCCTCTCTGATCCTGGAATAACAATCAGAATTGCGTTTGTCAGGCACAACTCGTTGTTAGCATATATATGATATCTGCCTGTCATAAACCCATGTTGCTTTTGGAGCATCGTTCCGTCAGATAATGGATGATAAACGTTCTCAAAATGTTTTACTGATATTGTAATAACAGATCAGCATTTACAGAATGTATACACCTATCGGATCATAGAAGCATGCTTGAGTTCTGACAATCTTCTCGCATCGCGCCAATGTCCATAATAGTTTGAATAATTACACTCAATCGATGTACCATCTCTAAAATCTCTTCTCTCAGAAACTCGAATATATATTTTGAATTATAGTAAAACTGTATTGAATTAGAAGCGGTTAACTTGTGTTATTTGTTTAGTGAATGTGATTAATGTTAGTCCCCGTGGATTCTAAATGTGTCAGTCGAGGGTTAGCCCCTTCTCAATATAAGGCACTTATTTCAATGCGTTATTCCACAGTTTGAGCGGGAGCATCACTGCCTGCATGAATAGCAATCAGCAGCACTGAGAGGCGGGTAGGAGAGATCGGAATCGGAGAACCTTAGACTGGAGTAATATGATAATGGATCAGAATCTGAGAACAATAGACTGGAATCTTCCAACAATGGACAGGAGTTTGTTTGACGGACTTCATTATCTTTCTCAGCTTTGGATATCATTAGCATCGCGGATCCAAGATATTNNAAAACAGGTTGAAATGATTTGCTGCTCCTGATACCTAAATTTTGGAAAGGTGGTAGACAACGTTTTCAATTCAAATCAAACTTTAGTTACCTTACAAATTAATATTTGCTAACAACTTAATATTTGCAATTTACTCACTGGAATGCGAAGGGATGGCAGACTGTTGTTAAACTCCATGATCCCTATTCTCCTGCACAGGTTTACATGTCCACATACTCCCCACTCAGCAACCTTCTTCAGGGCCAACATCAAGATGTCTCAGTCTCCGTATTATCTTCTGTTGAACTGCTGAATAAACCTTCATTTGTATCTTTGTAAAATTCTGATACAGCTGTTTCAAGCCCCTTCTAACCACATTTCCGTTACCAAGTGATTGCACTTGAGATAATAACTTCTGTCCACAGAATCTGTCATGCGGGAAGGAGGCACATGGTGGTCAGGTCATTGACTCATAATTTGCAGCCATAGGATTATAATCAGTTGGCATCAGCACACCAGCTTGCCTTATGTCCTTTAGTGAAGGCAATGGAGCATTCCTACCTGGTCAGGTCTCTGGATGTCTGCAGACACACGGCAATGTGTTTTACTTTTGACTGTTCTGGGGAAGAGCTGAAACAGAACCCCAGTTCAAGATGGACATAACACACTGTCCTGGTCAGGGAGACTCACATCCCGTGAAAGAAGAATAAAAGGAAAGATAGCTGCCTTCCCCTAAATTTTCCCACCTTCTTATAACTCATTTCTATTCAGAGAGGTGGCCATTCCCGAATTCATGTGTATTCTCTCTCTCTTTGAAATTCTTCCAGAGATTGATGCTTATCTCCGTAGACATCTCGGTTGCTGGTTTTATTGATGCTGAAATACAAATGTAAGGAACATTTAAATTTCACGTCAGTCGGAGTGCACAGAGAATGAATGTTGTGGTTCTGTTCGCCAAGCTGGAAATTTTTGTTGCAAACGTTTAGTCCCCTGTCTAGGTGACATCCTCAGTGCTTGGGAGCCTCCTGTGAAGCGTTTCTGTGGTGTTTCCCAGGAGGATCCCAAGCACTGAGGATGTCACCTATACAGGGGACAAAACGTTTGCAACAAATATTTACAGCTCGGCGAACAGAACCACAACAACGAGCACCCGAGCTACAAATCTTCTCCCAAACTTTGAACAGAGAATGAATGGCTTTTTAAGTCATGACAAAGCAAGGGAGACGGCAAAGTGAGGGAAAAACAATTGTCATCGACGCTGAAAGTGTGGGTAACGTCGTATTTGGGGTATTGTGGTCAGATTTTCTCTCCTGCATTAGAAATATGCTCCTTGCCACAAAGTGCAAAGGAGCTTCACCAATCTAACCCCTGGTATAATGGCACCATGATGAGTGAGTGAAGAGTGACTGGGCAGCGCGGTGGCACAGCAGTTAGCACTGCTGCCTCACAGCGCCAGAGAACCGGGTTCAATTTCCGACTCAGGCGACTGACTGTGTGGAATTTGCGCATTCACCCCGTGTCTACGTGGGTATCCTCCGGGTGTTCCGGTTTCCTCCATACTCCAAAGATGTGCAGGTTAGGTAAATTGGCCATGCTAAATTTCCTGTAGTGTTAGGTAAGGGTAAATGTGGGGTAATGGGTGGGTTGCGCTTCGGTGTGGACTTGTTGGGCCGAAAGGCCTGTTTGAACACTGTAAGTAATCTAATCTAATTACTCTGTAGCGTTGTGAGAGAATAAGAGGCAATTGCATTGACTCTTGAGTGCGATGTACAATCACTCATTCAATCATAAACAGATATGGATAATGAAACATATCCATGGCTTTTTTTCAGTTGTGTTACATGCCTCTGGATAGTTTTGTGCCTCTGAGAACGTTTCCCTCAACCACACTCACTCCCCATGGCGATGGAGAGACGAGGAGTTCAGCCTTTGAATTAATTCTCCCCATATTAATACATTGCAGTTGGTGTGTGCCCCTACAATGAACATCAGGTTATCCTCAATGCCGACAGCTGCCACAATGCGTTCAATTTAAAAGGATTAACTATTCACACCAGCTTCTGACGTCCATGATGAACATGGGTCTGCCTTCTCGGAGATGGACGATGTCATTGCAGTTGGTGTGTGCCCCTGCAATGAACATCAGGTTATCCTGAATGCCGACTGCTGCCACAATACGTTCAATTTAAAAGGATTAACTATTCACACCAGCTTCTGACGTCCATGATGACGTCTGACATTTGGCTTCACTCTTCCTTCCCAGCAATCCACGTTAAAGTATCCTGTGTTCAACAGGCAAAGGACACACGAAGAGCATCATGGATCAGTCAACCTGCGCAGTGTCTCCTTCGTGGGTTTGTCATATTGGAGCCTCAATGTCATGCTCTGCTGTTGAATAAGTGTCTTCTCCCCGTCCCATAGTTTCAAGAGCATGACCGGGCTCGGCCTGTCCCGGTTGAACAGATCAAGACACTGAATTGGGAAAAGACATTCATGAAGCCGGTGAGGATGTTCCTGGCAAGGAAGCTACGCTGAGGATCTCCTGCGGAGATGTGCGGGAACAGAGAGGATTGATGTCCACCAACCACGAACATCTTCTTTTGACCTCTGAATGACTCCAGCTAGTGGAGAGATTTCGCCTGATTTCTTTTATTCAATGTAGTCAGCGATCTCTGATATCATCCTGATCAACTATTGTCTTGGTTCAGCTTTTTTTTTACTCTTATTTGAACCCCTGTGACCACCTATTTTGAGCTGAAAATGTGTTGCTGGAAAAGCGCAGCAGGTCAGGCAGCATCCAGGG
>NW_025210777.1:12798-14446 GCF_004010195.1 Chiloscyllium plagiosum
AACACATTTTCAGCTCTGATCTCCAGCATCTGCAGACCTCACTTTCTCCTCAAAGATTTCAACCTACTGCGAATCCTCTTACAAGGATGCCTTCCTTGAAGAAGCTCTCTTCCTCCCGAGGTCAGACTGAAGAAGGGCTTATGCCCGAAACGTCGATTCTCCTGTTCCCTGGATGCTGCCTGACCTGCTGCGCTTTTCCAGCAACACATTTTCAGCTCTGATCTCCAGCATCTGCAGACCTCACTTTCACCACCTATTTTGAACATAGTAGTAGGTTTTTTACACATGTTTGGAGGTAATTACTTCTCACAGAGGGTAGTGAATGTCGGGTATTCTCTCGTCAAAACAGTTAGTTGATCTGGTTCACAGGAAATATTGAATGAGGAGGGAGATGTACGTTTGGCCTGATGGAGAGATAAAGTGTGTGAAGAATTGTGTATTCAACAGGACCTGATGTCAAAGTTTTTCAGCCACGATATTACTCTGGCACTGCTGCCTCACAGCACCAGAGACCCGGGTTCAATTCCCGCCTCAGGCGACTGACTGTGTGGAGTTTGCACGTTCTCTCCGTCTCTGCGTGGGTTTCCTCCGGGTGCTCCGGTTTCCTCCCACAGTCCAAAGATGTGCAGGTCAGGTGATTTGGCCATGCTAAATTGCCCGTAGTGTTAAGTAAGGGGTAAATGTTGGGGTATGGGTGGGTTTCGCTTCGGTGTGGACTTGTTGGGCCGAAGGGCCTGTTTTCACACAGTAATGTAAAGAAAATGTAAATTACACAACGGCACAGCAGGATTCAGCATCTGAATTACATTCAGTCATTGAAAATGTAATGATTGTTGTTTTGCACGACGTTCACATGTCGAATGCGAACGTCACAGAGAGGCAAGTATTTTGGGAGTAATATCTCGGAGAGGTATGGGGGCTGTATTCAAAGTGAATCTGGAACTGCAACATGACCAACAAATGCAGCACAATGAGAGGAAACGCCCTATAAAGAGACAATTGGCATTTTTTGCAAACAGACTGGATTTTCCAACAACATTTTCCAACATACACCAAAACGTGTGTGACAGTGTTGAGGGATTGAGTGATATCCTGTTTCAGTGCAAAGTAGGCGTTTGGAGCAAGTGGCCTTCATATGCTCCCGTGCAGGAGGTTTTAGTGGCTGAATATTGCATCGGATTGAGGAGCAGGCATGTGTCATTCAAAACTTTGTCACAGCTTACCCAGACACGAAGTTGGTAGCTGATCTGATTGTGAGCCTCAGCAACCCTTTTGTGCCTGCTTTCTATTTGCCTTCATTCACTTGTCTTTAAAATGTTCAACGAACTCAACTTTCAATGAATGTAAACACCAAGGCACCACAAACGTCTGGGGAGGGAATTCCCACTTGTACGCCCTTTCCAAATTTCTTGTATGTGTTCTGATCCAAGCTGCAGGTCCACCGGTCGCTTTTGCAGCCCCAGTCCTTCACTGGCAACAGATGTGTTCTATCCATGCTGCAGGTCCACCGGTCGCTTTTGCAGCCCCAGTCCTTCACTGGCAACATTAAAATTCAAAGTTTAGTCATAAGGTGAATGATATAAGTCCAGTTTGGATCATTTTCTTGTAATCCGTAAATCACATGCAGACACACACACACACACACACA
>NW_025210777.1:17190-20581 GCF_004010195.1 Chiloscyllium plagiosum
TATGCATGTCTCTCTGCCTCTACATGTGCGCGTGTCTGTCTCCGTGAATGTACTGTAAGTACCAGTATGTTAGGGTGTTTCCATATGTCTCTGTGAATTTCTGTCGCGGCATTATTATGCAATGAGGTATTTGTTGCTTAAGGAGGGAGAGAACTATTCGAACCGACTGAGTGGTTCAAGTGAAAATGTTTCGACACAAAACATTATTGTTGGGACGTGGATGCTTCTCAATCTCCATAAGATTCTTTGTGGCCGTCTCCGGCTTTTCGCAGGGTTCAATACACATTGGGTTTGCGGGGGAGAAGATGGGGAAGTGCGAGCGAATGCATATTGGAGAATCCACCAGCCAACTTGCATTCTACTGTCCTTTTCCAGGCTGTTTCTCCATGGATGATAGAAAGTCAGGGACGGCATGAAGGTGGGCATTTTAATTTTGTTCGTGTTCATGCTTGTGTGGACGTTGTGGGGGTGGGGCTGGATGGTGAGGTGCCCAGGGGGAATTGGTCAGCAGTGCTGGAATTATGCAGTTGTTATCAATGTGGGGACTATAGTGCAGGCGACAGAGAGAGAGAGAGAGAGAGAGACAGATTGGAGGATTGCATTGCAATAGTGAGAGTCTTGATGTATTGCACTCGTCGGGGTTCGGTGCTGTGACGGATTTTCAGGGACTGTCAGGGAACAGAGAGAATACTGTGAGACTTATCATGACAATGCTGTGAAGTTGACTGTTGCTTGCCCAGTATTGCTCAGCATTTCTTCAGATTATCTCTGCGCCGAGGTGAGTGTCCCCGAATGCTTTGTCCAAGTCTATCTCGTATAACGCCACAGACCACGTTCCTCAGATTCCATAGAATATGTTTCAGTGGAGCTTACAAATAGCATGGAGAAGCCCGCATTGGTGTATTATAAATCTTATCACAAACTGTTGCACACATTGTGTGCATTTTACCTTATAGAAAATTGATATGTACATATCTTGGGTTCCGCAATGTTAATGGATGATGTCAAGTTGCATCTGAACTGCCTTAACTAAGTGACTGCTAATTTTGTGAAAAATAAATTTCATAAGTGTATATGAGGTAGGTTGAAGATAGTGTTGTGAATCGAGCTCTATCCCAGGCTTTTCAGATTTAGTGTTGTGTGGTCAAAAGGACTGAATAGTAAACTTGCTCTGGATCAGCTTTTGAGAAAACTTGACAAGAAAATATTGCATTTTACGCAGTATCTGCATACAGTATGGACTTTTTAAGCATTACGGTCAAACATCATGGAACCCTGGAGGCAAGATGGCCTAGTTCGTTCAAGTGAAGGTACAATATAACATTGAGTGATAGACAAGCAATAACGATTACTTTTTTAAATACTGCAACGTCTGAAAAATACATATACTTTTCGAAGATACAAACAGCAAATAAGATTCAACGATGGTTAAATGAAGAAACTCAAGATCGTATTAAAACAAAGAAAGTGGCTTCAGATGTATTCCAGACTTTGTAGAAACGTCAGAATTCTGAAAAAAATCCATTCAAGGACGTTCATGAAACTCAGGAAGAAATCAAAATGCGAGTATTATTACAAACGAACAGGAAATACAAACACAGATAAATTATACTGTCTATAATTCAAAAAGGGCAAAATAAACGCAAGATCAACCGTGGAAGTTTGTAATAGGGACGTGAAAATATATCGTGGAGAACTGGGAAATCGTAGAGAAACGAACCAAATGGTTTGCATCAGCCTGCATGGAGGAAAATCCAGCAAATCTCCCAGAGATGCCATTCGATCATAAGAACTTTTGGAACTAAAGATGCAAAATCATTTCCTGTTTGTAACAAGGTAATACTTTAAAAAAGCAGCTGGATAGAATTTTTATAAGTTTGACAGACCAGATATACTTCATATCGGAACATCAGAAAAGAAGGGTGATAAACATATTAATCGCACTGTCGATGATGGTGTTTTATTTTTCTGTACATCCTACAAATCTAGAAGCCACTCCAGAAAACTGGAAGATAGTAAACGTGATCCAAACGTTTACAAAACTAAGAAAAGATAATGTGGATAACTGTTGACCAATGAACTTGACATCTACATCGAAGATTACAGAGCAGTGCAGGCTCTTTGGCCATCGATGTTGCAGCGACCTGTCAAACGCATCTGAACCCCATCTGAACTACACTAGTCCATGTGCGTTCATATGGTTGTCCAATGACGACTTAAATGTACTTAAAATTGGCGAATCTACTACCGTTGCAGGTAAAATATTCCATATCCTTTCTAGTCTCTCTGTGGAATCTGTTGGAATCCATCATTTAGGATGATTTATAAGATATTTAGAAATTAACGGCAACGGCAACAAGTCTGTCTTTCTGGCAGAGAAATCAAACTTGGCAACATTAAGAATTGATTGATCTTGTTTCTTGCAGCATCGACAGTGTCGACATAGTGGAAGTGGAATATTTGGATTTTCAGGAGGCTTTCTATAAGATCTTACACGGTGAGTTCGGAAATGCAATAAAGGTAAAGGGTGTTTTGAGAAATACATGTAAATGGAAAGTTAAAGTTAGTTTTGCCTTCACTAAATGAAATGGAAATGTAGAAATAAATATATCATGAAGCACTTATATAGAGTCTTGGTGAGACTGGATCTGGAATATTATGTACAGTTTTCATGTTCCAATGTCAGAAAATGCATAATGACCACAAAGGAACTTTTATGAATATTTCTCAAAGTTCGACCCTCAGATGGCGAGGTTATCTGATGAAGATATTCGCTTGTGACCGACAGAGTTTAGAAGAACAAGGGAAACTTACGAAAGTCACAAAGGATATGACATGGTGGAAGTAAATAGAATGTTTCTCTCGCTGTCTATTCTTTATTCAAGGAAAACATAATTCAAGATAAGATTGCAATAACGAGGAAAATCTTCACTTTGAGGAAACTGCCGAAGAGAAGAACGGAAACCTATTCGCACAGAAGATGAACGAGAATCCCCAGATATTCAACACGCATGTAAAGTGGAATACAACAAGCAAGGACTCATTAATGACTTGCCATGTTGCATCGAAATTCAAGTTCGTGACAGGAGACAGAGGGTGGTTGTAGAAAGCTGCTTGTGTGACTGGAGAACCGTGTCCCCTCCTCCACCACCGGAATCAGTGCTCTGTTCCTTATTATTCATAACTGATGCAGATGTACATGTTGGAGGGCGTCGGAGCGGTGTGTGGCCAATGTGAACATTAAGTTTCAGTTTGACACAACCATTTGCCGAGTGGTTGACAGTGAAGAGGAAAGTCATACATGACAAGAAGACACAGATGGAATTGTAAGATGGGCAGATCAATGGCGGAAGGAACCGAACCCTGATAAATATGAGGTGGTGCATTTTCG
>NW_025210778.1:0-11904 GCF_004010195.1 Chiloscyllium plagiosum
GTAATAACTTCATAGTATAATCAGGGTATTTATCATCTCCCCAATCTAGTAGACCATTTTCCTCCAAACTAGCTCCTCTTAACAGTTCCATAAGTTATGACTGCCTAAGTTTACTTCTATATTATCTTTCTCAAGAAAACGTCCAGCAATTATTTCTCCCTTCATCATCTTCACCATTCTCTTGGCACTGTGCTGTCAAATTACTTGACATATCCCTGGGATTCAGATGAATTTTAACTTTCTCCATTAGGAAGACTCAAGTAATTGGCTTTGGCCTTCATCACAAATTCTGCTTTCTGAAACTGACTATACTGTCTCCTCAGGTAAGATATTTTACTGCACTAGAGCTTGTGCTGTGAGAGAGTCATGCTTAACCCAGGGGCAAATCTCAACTCCATATCTTCTCTCATACTTTCACCCCTAACATCAGACTGTCTGCAAATAAAAACACCATCTTAATCAGTGCAGCAACAGGAAGAGAAAAGACTGTTGGAGATGTTCTGGCTACTTTTCCAAATACTATAAAATAGTGCATCTAAGCAAATGCAGTCATACTGATCTGGACAAGGAAAGAGAGCTGTTGCAGTTGGATGGCATGATCGACAATGTGAAAGTGCCCACTCAATGGAATCAGTGCAGAAGACAGACCAACTTAACTACATAGGTATGAGAGATAAGTTAAAACAAGAAATTAGATTAAAAGGTCTGATGTTAGTTAGGCAATGGAAATGATTTTAAAAATTAAAATGTCATTCATGATAATTAGATATAAAATATGGTAAAGTGGTCCAGCTATGGAAAACAAAAGGACACAGTTCACAAGTTTAAAAGAAGTAGCTGCTAACATTGCCAGAAACAGCAGGATGACAGAGGAGCGGAGCAGTTTTAAAATACAAGAAGAAAATGGGATGAGTGTAAATTAATTAGACGTAAAAACAGATAGCAAAAGCTTGAAAGAAATGTAAAAAGAAATAAATTTTAGTGAGATTAAACTTGGGTCCCTTCGAATTAGAGGCTGGAGAAATTATAAGGGGGAATAAGGAAATATAAGTATTCGTGTTACAAGACACAAAATATTCTGGAATTAACAGGGAACCATGGGTCTGGTGAAAATGAAGCATTTAAAAAATATAAGTAAAAAAAATTAAAGAGACGAAAAGGACATGATAGCTTGCATCCTAAGTAATTTGGTTTGGATCTTATCCAATTCCATATATTCCAGAACAATACCAATGAAATGGAAGGTAAATGGAAGGTAGATAAACTACCCACTCACTGTTCAAAAAAACAGGGAGAGAGAAAACAAGAATGATAAGCCATTTAATATCATCAGTTTCAGGGAAAATGCTCTAACCTATCAAGGTTGTGACAATCAGGAATTTACTTCGGAATTCAAAATACGATCGCACAGAGTCAACCCAGGTTTATGGAAGGAAACTAATATATACAAATCTGAAGTTTTCTTTTAAAAATTGTGAATAATATGGTGAATAAAATGAAAGTAGATTTTTCAAAAACATTTGAAAAGGTGCTGCACATGAAGTTATCGCATAAATTTAGGGTTCATGGGATCAAGGTTGGCCAATGAAGAAAAAACAGAGTAGGAACATTAAGTTGACAGTACTTGTGGGGTATCGTAAAGTCAGTTACAATTGTAATCAACAACTTAGATGAGGGGACCAAAGGGAATGAATTATCCATGGTTGCTGATGATATACAAATAGGTGGAAGGTAAACGGAGGCGAATGTGTAAAAATTGCAAAAGGATTTAGGCAAGTAAAGTTGAGCAGGTAAGAATGTGACAAACACAATATAGTGTGGAAAAAGATAAACTGGTTAAAAAATAGAAAAGCAGTTTAAAAGCTGAGAGGCTGGGACACATCGGTATTCAGAGGGTTGTGGTTTCTGTTTGCAAAAATTATAGAGAGTTAAGACGCAGGTACAGCAAACAATTAGGAAAGAAACATTATGTCACCCACTATTGCAAAAGGATTGGAGTAAAAAAAAAATCTTGCTACTCTTAAATTGGGCCTGAGTGAAACCACAGCTAGTGCACTGTTCACACTTGGTTCCACATCTAAGCAAGGATGTACTTCCCATAGAAGGAATGCAAGAAAGGTTCACCAGACAAATTCCTGGAATGAAGAGATTATATTAACAGAACAGATCAAGCTATATTCAGAGTTTAAAAGAGAGAGAAGTGATTGCATTTAAACATTTAAAATTCTTAAGGGTTTTGATAGAGAAAAGCTGCGAAGCAATTCCCCTTGGTTGGGGAACGAGTGACACGAGTCTCAAAATAAGAGATTTCTCCAACAAGTTGATCCAATTGTTACTCACGTCTTTTCATTTCACGGGGAGGACGTGGCTGTGTGAAACAGCGTGGGGAATAACTGCAGGGCGTCATGCGTATCGAGCACTAAACAATGAATATATCTCGCCTTCACCAGTTTATTCCCAACTCTGGCAAATGATTTTGCGAATCAGATCAGAGCAGACCGACAGAGAACAGGAAAAGAGCTTCCCGAACTTCGCGAGTGTTTTTCCTCACCTGTGTCAATTTGGCGGGTGTATCAGTACGATATATTCATCTCAGATACATTGAGTGAAAGGAAATGGAAAGTGAAACAACATGCAATACATAGAATGGAGCTATGTAATAGAGGAACACTGGCGGGGACAGTACACACACTGAAACGTGGAATTGTCAACGAGCAGAGGATGTTTTCAATCCATTAATTTCCGGGTTATGAGCCCAATAGGCTCCAGCTGGGCCGCTGTCTTAGCGCTGACTTTAGCATGAATTAAACTGTCTTCAGCATTTCGCTTGGTGTGTGGCATGTACCTCAGAGGATGATGTTGAAAGGTCTTTACTATTACTGTGTGTGGCGCAGGTGTGTCCCGGCTGTGTCAATATAACATGTGGGTAACTTCCACATTCTGTTGCTTTAACTGTGATTTAATTTAGAATCAGAAAACACGTCACAGTGAAAAGTGAGGCCATGCAGCCCACCTTTGCTGTGCTGGCACCAAACAATAAGGAAATGTCTGCGTGGTTCGATTGATTGACTTTATTTGATTGTTTGATTGTCACATGTACCTGAGTACAGTGAAAACATTTGTTTGCGATTGTTAAAGGCAGACCACACTAATCAAGGACATGCAGATTACCGTGTGAGTAATAACAGCATTTTGGACAGATTAAGGCTTTCAGGTGAATTCACACAGGACGTGCGCTCGGCAAGATCCACATGAACAGGATCAGCATCATTTGAAGTCAGGGAATCCATTTCTCAGTCTAGTAACGGCCGACAAGAAGTTGCTGGTGCATGTCTTGAAGCTTCGGTATCTTGATCTGACCATGATCTCATCGAAATCTTGCCTTCTGAGTCAAAAATAGAATTAAATGCAAAACTCCAGGGCTTAAGTGTGACTTCTCACACGTACATCACTCACCCGAGGCGACATCACACCCAAGACCAACGAGCCAGAACCGCAGCTTGTGCGTGATCTATAAATCAGGTGAATCACATTGTTTAAAAATAGGCGTTTTCTGTTGTTTCGGAGTAAAGGCAGCCTTGAGATTTAATAACAGTTCCTTGCCATTCTGACTTCCGGTTTCCCGGAAACTGTGCTAGCCACTTTCCCTGCGAGCGGGCTCCCACCATTGGCAGCTGGACGAACTCATCTTCTATTGGCAATCAGTGTCGTGGGAGAGAAACGTGAACGCGCTCTTCAGCTCCATATCAAACACGGGTTTAGGGATCGGGGCGGGGGCTCGAGGGAGTGGGAGTTATGAAAATTCTGGAAAACTGTACAAAAGGGAGATCACCCATGCACAGGAACCCATCTTCTTTTGGGAACCTTGTTCAAATAACGCCATCTGAAACAAATAGAAAACTGCAGAACTGCAGGAAAAAGAGAATCTCTCCCAGTCATCGGGAACTGTGTCTGTGTCCTTCTCGAAGTTACAGCGAGGGCTCTGCTGTCTGAATCAGCATGGGATGTTACTGCAGCGAGTCCTGTCGCTCAGGCACACTGCACTTGATATGTATAAGCTTTATAACGTTACCCCAAGCTCAGAGAATAGATTTCACAGCTCACATCATCTCAGAGTGACAGGGAACAGAAGAAAGCGTTTCGGACAATCATCTTTACACCAATGGGAAAAAAAAAACGGATGTCTGTGAGCAGATCGTCTCGACCAGTGCTGTTGTTGTCTGTGTGACAACAACAAGGAAATATTTATCTTGCTTCTTAAAACAGGTGTGAAAATTTGCAGAGCATAGATACATCTACCTGCTGTTAGTGAAATGATGAACAGCAGACTATAGTTCATAGAGTATGGTCTAACCTCTGGGCTATGGGCTCAGCACGCTCCAACTGTGACGCTCTGCTCACAGGATTTGAGCACAAAGAAAGGAGTCACTCAGTGACAAATTCTGTTGAAACGGATTCTGTGAGGAATTGAAAGCGATGGAATGAAAAGCCCCTTGAGAGTGGGATGTAACATTAACTGTGAAGGGATTGTTTTCCAGATTCGAGGAGAGTGTGCAGTGTTTTTTCCATGGGTCAATATCAGGATAGATAGACTGAATGAGCGTCGAATGTTATTGTAGGGAGACTTGTCGCCGAGACCCAGTGTTCCTTTTGTACAATGGTACAAAAGCACGGTCGTTTTGTGCAGAGGGGACAACTTCAAAACCGTTAGTGAGGCAAAATGCACAAATGAGCAAAAAAGCAAAGCAACCACAGGAACTGGTGTTACGTGACAGGATATACCCCCTTTGCTAATGTAAACCATCAAAGCAGAAAGGATTCATCCCGTGCTGTATTCTGTTAAAATTCAACAGGCAAAGAATTATCCCAAAAATCACTATCTAAAGATAACATTAACAATTTTATTGTCATTTGTAACATGTGACAGAGAATAATCAACTTTCAACTACTTACAACTCCTTTCTCTAAACCTTCTGCTCTACAATACCTTCCCTCACCTCGACCCCATTAACATTTACAAAAAAAATAAAATTTACAAACCAGCTAGTTGTTGAATCTTCTCTTTGTATCTTCCTCTGTAATTTTTTTCTCCAGTTCGGTGTTAATGCTTTTTTTCTATGCTATCTATTTCTCCAGATAATCACCTCTTGGAGAATTTTCTAACATCCTGCATCTGTTGGTCTTTTAGCTGCTCTCTTTGCTGTTCTTTGCCGCTCTGGGTAACTGTTCCAAATGTACGATATTTGTCCAACAAAACGTCGAACCGTTTCATTGGTTTTAACTTTGTAAAAATACCAAATACAAACTTCATTGGGGCATAATTTAAACTGATTGGCCGAATTCGAATTTCATTTTTGTGTCCATGTACACAGCTCTTAGTTGTTTTGGCCAAATGTTATCTTGTTCCCTTGTTCTGGACTCCTTGTGCTAGCCAGACATTTTAACACCATTAAAAGTACATTACACCCAAAAATTCATAACACTGGCATTTGCCAAGACAGTCTATTTTTCTCAACATCGCTGGCTGTCAATCTAATGTGCCTGAGATTTGAACAATTTCTTGTCTATGTTAATCAAAACTGCCCTATTCTCTTAACCTCAGATTGAACCCGCCCCCTTATGTATGTCTTACAATCGTAATTGATTCCTCACTGTGTTACTTAAGCACTTAATATGACTGCGATTTGACCCAATGTTGCTGCAGCCAACCGACTCAGCTGTAAGTGAAATTGCCCACACCTTTCCTGTACCGGTAAAGAGATTGCATAGCATAGTGGTAAGTTTTCATGAGTTGAATTAGACCCAGCATCATTACTCAGGACGAAATTTACTGGGATATAAAGACATGATGAAATACACGGGGGTTGGGGGGTGGAATATGGTTAGGAAGGATATGGTCGGAGTTCCCTTGATACAAAATCGTTTGAGACGACGGAAATGAGAGTTACTGGGAGAAAAGAAAAGAAAGGATGAAAAAAAGAAGGGATTTAATGGGATGGTGGAATTGATGAAGAATCATGCGACACAAATCAGGAGTGACTGAGTTGTGACCTAATGGAGATTTTCCAGCGGATGTGAAGTTGGGTAGGATAAAAAAGAGGGAAATTACCTCGTTCAGGTGATCGTATAACCAGAGGTTAGAGCTTCAAAACGAGCGAGGAACGACAAAGAAGTTTGCAGCAGGTACTTTTTATTCTGAGTTTTTGAAATCGGAGATGATTTTTCAGAAAAAAAAACATGTTTGAAGATGATTCCAGCTTATTTGACAGGTCACGTGCAGACACAAGGAACGAATTTAACAGGGACAGTACTCTGGACTGCCTGGATGTGGAGGCAAAAGTGACACACTCACGAATTGTTTAGCGTTCATCGGAAAGAAATTGCATAACACCGGCAACTGAACATGTTAAATATAAGAAGAGCTGGTGGTGTTGAAAGGTGTAATAGCTGGTTCGACGTGGACTACTACAAATTGTTAATGTACTGAGCTGTTTGTTTTAGCTTTGCATTAAATCGAAGCCGGTTAGCTCAGTCCACTGGCTTACTGGTTTATGGTATAGAGTGAGAATAGCAATGTGGGCTTAATTGTCGCACTCTCTCTGGTTGCCAAAAGAATCATCATCTCCACCACTCAGGTGATCTGTAGTACAATTGTGACTCTAGTGAGTAGGAATGGACCTGTCGATGTCAAGGTTCTGCATAGCAGCAAAACTGTTTGTCATGACTTTGCCAGATTCACTGAAAACATTCAGTCTACGCAAAGAGATAAATCTAATTCCTTTCGAACGGTTTAATGAGCTGTGTGAGTTTGCAGCAAACAGGATGATATGAAAAGACTTCAACAGCCTACTCAAGAATGTAATCCAGTGCAGTGTCAGAGATTTGAAAAAGGTCATCAAGCTAAAATATCACCTCTGTTTCTTGATCCATAGATGGATAATCACTTGGGGAAAATGCAGTTTTACGGTTAATAATTCATACCTTTCCCACAGACAGAACAATCCCACAAATCAGAAACTGGAGTTTTAGAATAGATGCTGCTTTATTCGACATTATTCTTCAACTACGCTTCAGTCTGATGCTCCAATAATTCCTGATCAACGTCAGTAAAAGCAGCTTTAGATAAGGATCGAAATTACAACTGCGGCATTTTAACACATCGTTCAGTGCCATGCGCTGATCAGTTGCTCCACTGGAGCCCACCGGCAGCAAGCCTATAAAGTGCCCTACTCGTACCTCTGGGACCTTCGACCCGCATGTTCAACTTTTGCTGCAGTTCTGGAATTAATGCTAAAGCAGAGGAGGAGAAACTGATATAGACCTGCGACTTTTCGGGCATCATGTTCAGGAAGTGGGACACAGAAAAATGTTGAGCAAAATAGACTTGATTTAAAACTGGATTTCCGTGGGTGGCTGCGTTGTGAATAGACAATGTTATATTATCGCTGTCACAGGGCTTCTCATTCGGTCGGTTTCAATTTGGCGCAGAATTCGATTCAACGAGACTTCACTAACTTCCTTCTTCATGTTTCTACAGACAACATGAAATATACTGCACTCATCATCAATCTTCATCATGGCTACATCCAAGGACATGTTTCACAGTTTTCATGAATACTGAAGATAGAAGAATGTTATGCAAGAGTAAAATTGAATTTCAGTTTAAATTGTAAAGTGATAAGAATCCAGAGAAAGATACTGAATTTCCCAAATTCATGTTTATTACCATGGCCAGAACTCTCGCCAGGCAAAGGGAAAATCTCTCCCTGAATCCCCAATATCCACGCTGCCGTTTGCTCCATGTGTCCAGTTGGAAATCTGTGTGGAGGAGAATGCAGTCTGACAGAGCGCCTGGGAGAATCCTCCACTGTCTGATCTTAACCTACAACAGGAGCTGTATATTCCAGCTGTAAGAGCATTGGGATAAAGGGGAGTAGTGGTGTAGATTCACATTGTCCCCATAATGTTATTGTTTAATTTCTCTGTCAGAAACAGCACACGCAGAGAGGAATAGATGGGGGCCATTTCGCTCGCCAGAGCTACGCCGCAATTTGATGTCATTATCGCTAACCAAAGCGTCAATGTTTTTTCCCAGCTCATCCACATCAACCTGTCGCCCAAAGGGAAATAGACACTGAAAAAACCGTGTCTCGTGGGAGGGAAATGCATTTAGAGACAGTGGGCTTCTGCAGTGGGTTTTGTAAATGAGGGTCCGATTCTGGGCTGATCAAGTTTCAGGTGATATGATTCCCTCAAAACTCACCACCCAGAAAGTGAGGATTCTTCTCTGGTCAGTAGCAGGGAGGAGAACTCCAGACGATGGGAACTGATGATGAATCAGCAGAACGATCATTCATTCAGCTGAAATCCAAACTAAACTCGATTCTGGTGGGACTCAAAATCACAAACTTTGAATCGCAATCTTAACAATGCAATATAAGTCCAACACGTCTTTCATTGTGCCACAGAGCTGTACTAGCCTTCATTTTATTGCACTCAAAGTTACGGTGTTCAACTCTTCCATCAAACATATGCTTATCCTCGCCCCAGTTTACAGTACTTGATCCTCATCCGTGCATGCTCCAGCTCCTCAATTTTTCGGCTAAGTACTCCTGAAGCATTTTAATGACTCTTAGCTTCACCACTCGTTCAAATATTGAGTTCCAGACAAACGACACTCTCAAGATGTAAACACTTTTCCTAAACCTATTCTGAACATTTGCTCTCTAGCGTTTCATCTATATCCCTGGTTATTAATCCTTCCCATAAGAAGTTTATTCCTGTCACACATATCTATCTCCTTTCTGTGCACGTTAATCAATTCCGCTCTCAGCTTTCTCCGCTCTCAGATAAAGAGCCCCAGTTCAAAGATTGAGTTCCAGACAAACGACACTCTCAAGATGTAAACACTTTTCCTAAACCTATTCTGAACATTTTCTCTCTAGCGTTTCATCTATATCCCTGGTTATTAATCCTTCCCATAAGAAGTTTATTCCTGTCACACATATCTATCCCCTTTCTGTGCACGTTAATCAATTCCTCTCTTAGCTTTCTCCACTCTCAGATAAGGAGCCCCAGTCGAGCTCATCTATCTTTGCAGTGGCGTGAGTGTAGTGCTTTCAAAGCACAGCAGGTCAGGCAGCATCCCAGCAGCAGGACAATTTATGTGTTGGGCAAAAGACCTTCATCAGGAATGAGACGTTTGAGTCGGGGTTAAGGGAGGGGAATGGGAATGGTGGTCAGGTAGCTGGGAAAGTGATAGGTGTATGAAGGTGAGGGAGATGGTGGTAGTTCAGAGGGGGGTTGTTGGCCGGGTCCAGAGAGCAGTGCCTCGTTGGAGACTTTGCACTGGGATACTGTGGGGGTAGGTGAAATGAGGAAGCTTTTAAAATACACATTTGTCCCATGTGGTTGCAGGGTCCTAAGGTGGAATATGGGACGTTCTTCCTCCAGGCATCGACTGGTAATGCAATGACGGTGGCTTGTGCCAGAAGCAGCGATTCTCTTCTCCTCAGATGCTGTCTAACGTGCTGTGCTTTTCCAGCACTACAGTCTCGACTCTGAGCTCCAAACCTTAAGCCCTCACTTTTGCTTATCTTCATGGGGGAATGTTCGAGCTCAGGAACCATCTTGGTAAATCTCCTCTGGTATGTGTAGGTGGGGCAGGAACGTGAAAGAAGGTGGACATGGGCTAAAATGATTGAATTCGATATTGGGTACTGAAGATTGCATGGTGTCTCAGCAGGCAATGAGGTGCCGCTCTTCCAACTCGCGCTGTGCTATACGGGATCTCTGCAGCAGACCAAACTGAAACGGAGGCATGGGAACGCAGTGGGCTGTTGCAGTGACAGGAACCTGGTCACGGTCTTATTTTGCTTGCAGACAGAACGAAGGTGCACACACGTTTGTCACTCGCTCTGTTTTTCTCTCCCCAGTCTGGACGAGATCACATTGTGAGCAGGAAATGCAGTTTGCTAAATTGAGTGATGGGCAGATAAATCACTGAAACTTACACAATGAGGAGAGACATCATAAACGATCAGCATTGTACCTTCTTGGATTTCGTGGAATCGTGCCATATGGGGAAGTGCTGGAAGTCAAGAAGGATTGGACGATGGCGTACAGAGAGAAAGTTTCCTGCATTGTGCCGGTATTCAGTGATATGAGCTAGTGGGGAAAGGGCAGAACGTATGTCTTCCTGTGCTACATGCTATAAATAAACAGCTCACTCCGGAGCAAAACTATTTAATGATTTTCATTCCAACACTGACAGTAGGTACAGCTTGCAGAAGTCACGTGTTTGCGCTATCACTGTCACTCTGTCTCCCCGAGAGCAGCAGTACTCCCAAACATTGATTCAGACAGAACAGTTCTTCCTGTGACATGTCCCTTCCAGAATGGAAGGACAGGTGTTAATAACCAGTCATTGGAATGGAGTATCTGTATTGCTCAATAACAATCACTGAACTGTCCAAACTCCATTTCAAATAACGTTACCCATAGCCTTGTATGTCTTGGCATCACAAATTCACATCCAGATATTTCGGAAAGTTATGGGGATTTCTGCCTCTTTGATCCTTGCCTACACTGTATTCCAGATTTCAACCACCCACTGTTTGAAATTACCCATAGCCTTGTATGTCTTGGCATCACAAATTCACATCCAGAAATTCGGAAAGTTATGGGGATTTCTGCCTCTTTGATCCTTGCCTACACTGTATTCCAGATTTCAATCACCCACTGTTTGAAAACGTTTTTCCACGCCTCTGACCTTAAATCGATGGATAACCGTGGTCTAAGTCTCCATCAAAGTGTAACATGTACTTCAATCTATTCTATCCATATCCTTCAGTACTTTTTACATCTTAATCATGCCCCCCTCAATCTCCTCTGCTCTAAGAAAAACAACTCTAGTTTGTCCAATCTCTCTTCTTCAGCCCAGACAATATATTGTCAAATCTCTCCTACATCGTTTCCAGTGCTATCACATTCCTGCTATAATGTAAATTTCATATCTACACACATTGGTCTTTCTTGAGCCGAATGAACAAGTGAAATAAATGATGCGCAATTCGACAAAAAACTGGTGTCTTTTTGAATAAAGTTTCTTTTCCTCACTGCTGCCCTGTGCCCTTTTGCTGAGCCTGATGTTTCAATAATCTCTGGTCCATGTCAGTAAAAGCTGCTACATGAGGATTGATCTCACAACCGCGGTATGCAAATGGATCAACTAGTTTGAAGGTCCCGATGGTGAGACTTGGGCATGGTCACACAGCAACAGTGAGCGCAGCAACACCAACTGAACAGGGTCAATGTGAAAGTGATTGTAAGGGAAATGGGAGGGGGAACTTAAAGGAGGTAAGTGTTTGCGGGAGGGAGGGAAGACTCCGAGAAGGGGTGAGTCTGAATCCTGATATATGACTCACAGAGATGTGTGTGTAAGAGAGGGGTTTGCTGGCAAAGTAATCATAATCTCTGAGAATGTTTTCATGTAAAATCAACGAATTTCTTTCTGTGTGTTCTCTGCATGAGTCACAAGGAATAAAATGCAGTGACTCGGATTCGTACGAGCTTACTGTGGCCACAATGCAGAATATTTTATCATTGAAACCATTACTGAGTCATGCAGAGACACGCGTTTAAAAATAGCAATAATTACAGTGACAGAGGAGATGTTAGGAAGAGTAGCAGATGCACAACAGGAATATTAGGCGAGGGATAGCAGACATGTGGGAATTCAGAATTGGCTGAATTTTAAATTCGATATCCTCAGACGCTGTGGTGGCTCCATCGGACTGCATGTTGAAGACTGAGTTTAATGGATTTCGAGAAACAAAAAGTTTCAGGGGATAGTGCGAGATATTGGTGCAATGTATGTTTCAATAACAATGAGTTTTAAAACTT
>NW_025210778.1:14225-20590 GCF_004010195.1 Chiloscyllium plagiosum
AAAAAATGACGTTTTGGGCAAAAGGCCTTCATCAGGTATAAGGCTTGGAGCCTCGAGGTTGGGGAGATAAATGGGTGGGGTGGGGTTTGGGAGAATTTATCTGAGACAGCAATGGGTGGAATGATGTGGGGATAAGAGTGTTAGTTCGGAAAAGAGGTTGGAGTGGATAGGTGGGAAGGAAGACAGACAGGTGAGACAGGTCAGTAGGACGGTGCCAAGCTGGAAGGTTGGAACAAGGTTAAGGTGGGAGGTGAGGGGAAATGAGGAAACTGGTGAAAACCACATTGATGCCATGGGGTTAAGTGTCATGAGGCAGAAGATGAGACGTTCTTCCTCTAGGCGTCGGGTGGTGAGGGTGTGGCGGTTGAGGAGGCCCAAGACCTGCATGTCATCAGGAGGGTGGTGGGTGGAATTGAAGTGTTCTGTCACGGGGCGTTGGGTTTGGTTGTTGCCGGTGTCCTGGAGATGTTCTCTGAAGCGTTCTGCGAGAAGGGGTCTGGTGGCCCCACTGTGGAGGAAACTGCATCGGGAGCAACGGATGCAATAAATGGAATGTGTGGAAGTGCAGGTGAATCTTTGATGAATGTGGAAGGCTTCTTTGGGGCAGTGGACGGAGGTGGGGGTATGTGGGGCAGGTTTTACAATTCACGTGTTGGCAGAGGAAGGGTGTCGGGAGGGGAGCGTGGGTCATTGGAGGGCGTGGACTTGACTAGGTAGTCATGGAAGGAATGGTATTTGCAGAAAGTGGATAGGGGTAGGGAGTGAAAAAATCCCTGGAGGTCAGTGTTACTGATCTTTTTTAGAAACCCACTGACTCTCACAGCTATCTGGATTTCAACTCCTCCCATCGCACCTCCTGCACCAATGTTATCCTGTGTTCCCAACTCCTCCGCCTCTGCCGCATCTTCTCCAAGAGGACCAGTTCCACAACAGAACACAACAGATGGCCTTTTTCTGTAATGACCGGAACTTCCCCTCCCATATGGTTGAAGATGCCCTCTAATGCATCTCATCCATGTCCTGCACGTCCATCCATGAACCCCACATCTCCAAACACAACAAGGACAGATCAAGGACACGAGGAAGATCCTCAACTTACATTCCACCAATCTCCGCAAAAATCACATCATCCGCTGACATTCTCACTATCTCTAAATTGACCCCACCACCAGGGATATATTTCTCTCCCCAAACCCATTCGTTTTCCTCAAAGACCTTTCTCTCCGCGACTACCTAGTCACGTCCATGCCCTCAAATGACCCACCATTCCCTCCCAGCACCTTCCTCTGCCACCGAAGGAATTGCAAAACCTGAACGCACATCGTACCCCTCACTTCTGTCCAAGGCTCCACGGGAGCCTTCCACATCCATCAAAGGTTCACCTACACTTCCACAGATGTCATTTGTTGTATCTGCTGTTCCAGATGCGGTCACCTCTACATTGGGTAGGCCGGATATCTTCTGACAGAGCACTTCAGAAAACATCTCCAGGATACCTGCAAGAATGAACTCCACTGCCCTATGGCCAAACATTTCAACTCTCCTGAAGATATGCAGGTCCTAAGCCACCCCCATTGCCATTCCCTCACTACCCAATGCCTCATCTTCTTCCTCGGGACCCTTGAACCCCATGGCATCAATGTAGACTTCATCAGTTTCCTCATTCCCACTCCCTCCTCTTACACCAGTTCTAACCTTCCAGCGCAGCACCGTCCTCCTGACCTATCCCACCTGTGTATTTTCATTCCCACCTATCCATTCCACCTTCCTCTCTGACATATCACCGTCAACGCCCACCTCTATCCACCTACTGCACTGTCAGCGACCTACTCCCCAAACCCACGACCTCTCATTTATGTCTCCACCCTATAGTCTGTCTGTCTCATTCCTGATGAAGGGCCTTTGCCCGAAACTTTGTTTTTTCCTCAGATGCTGACAGACTTGCTGTGCTTCTCCAGCACCACTTTCATCTTGAGGGGAATATGTTGATTGAGAGGGATTGTGGGTTTTTCTGTTGTTGACCACAGACTGTTGCAGCTACTAGAACTTTAGCAAACACCAGTTTAGGGAATAGCTAAAAGTCTGAGCACAAGTGTGGTCACTGCAATAATCAACATTTATTAAGTTTTTAGATTAAAAATGGAGGGCTGAAGTATGCAACTTTGCCCATCAAGACTGATTCACCACTCAATGAGTTTATCGTTGATTCCTTTCAAAGTCAGGCTCCTATTGGCCTTGGAGGGGAACTTGCAAATGGTGGCGTTCCGTTGAATGTTCCAACCTTATCCTGTAAGTCAGTACAGGTGTTCAGCTTTGAAGGTTCGATCAAAAATTCTCGGGTGACTTACTCCAGTGCATCGTGTAGCTGGTGCACTCTGCTGCTATTGTGCCTTAACGGTGAAAGTAATAAATATTCAGGTATTAAATCGGGTACAATCGAGTGACTGCGTTGTGGTGGATGGTGTCCAGTTCCTTAAGTGTTGTTGAAGTCACACCCATCTCGGCAAATGGAGAGAGTTCTGTTCCACATCTCATTTGTACATTGCAAACGATGTAGGATTCACGGAGCAATGAGTTGAGTTTACAATCCGAAACTGTCTACCAATGGATATGTTTTTGTTTTTGTTAAAGTGTTTATATAGCCGGTCTCAATCCGTTTTTCCCAAATTCCAGCTCCGTAGACGATGACACAGGGGAATTAGGTTACAGTAAAGCCATTGAACGTCAATGGAATATGATAAGGTTCTCGTTTGTCACATTTATAATTACTATATTTCGTTCTTGTGTGGACCAATCTGATTGCAATCGCTAGCTGATTTCAACTTCCAATTCTCGTCTGCTTGAAATTTCAACCGTTGCCTCACATAAAGTTCTCCACCTGCCTTAATAATATATAAGGACGCTACAAGGGATAGCAGAGATTTACAAACATGGTGCCAACCCTGTAAAAAATCGAGCTCGATAATCACATAATAACAATTACAAACTTGCAATGTTTGTGGGATCTTGACAGGGTAGATACGGGCAGATGGTTTGCCCTCTGGTATGAGGAGAGCATCAGAGGACATGAACTCAGAATTAGATATTGCCTATTTAATTCAGAAATGAGGAGGAATTTCTTTGCTCAGGGTCCAGTGATTCTATGCTTCTCTTTCCTGAAACTGTTGTTGAGGCTGATTTGTTGTGTATTTTCAAACTGTGCCAGACAGATATTTAACCAGAAAGTCGATGAAGCATTATCGTGGTTAGGCAGGATAATGGAGGTGAAGATTATCAGATCAGCCATGAGTTCGTTGAATGGCGGAGAAGACTCGATGGGCTGAATGGCCGACTTCCAATCCAATATCATTTGATGTAACGCCTTAATTTATTGATAAGTTTAGAATTCTGAGGGAATGGGATAAAGTGATAGAAAAGGTTTACCAAACTGATCAGACAGATCAGGAACTAGGCTCATAAACTGATGAACATGAAATGTGCTGTGGCTTGGAGGCATAAATGGCTCTGGGCACACCACAGATGGGTATGTGCAGACGCTGTGATTGCTAAAGAAAATTCGTGGATCTTATGTTGTTGCCAACTTGGTGATCACGCTGGATGGTGGATCGCTGTATGATTCACACAACAAAAGGTTGTGAAAGAATGAATGATTTGTTTCATTGGAAATGTTTTCTGCAGTTCCAATTCAATTGACTGTTTAAAATACTGATCTGAACTTTGTGTGGAGTATTACATTAAAATTCATAATCCCACTGGGTAAACTATTGCACTCGATCTCTCCTTATTTGTTCCACTTTCATTCGATATAAATTCATAGAAAGTCAAGATGGAATGAAAGGAGGAAAAAAACGTTACACTCCTTTTCATTATCCCAATGTAACTTACAACAGAAACAAATTGCTTAAATACAACTTTGGTAAGGTATCGATTTATCACAAATCTCCGGTGCAATGAAGGGCAAGAGCAAGATTCGCCATCCAATGTATCCTAAAGATGCGAGGCACAAAGGGAAACCACAGCTGCTTATGTTGGAAGTAACAGCCCGAGTAGGATTCAAATCCACACATGCGCAATGAAAGAGCAACCCATCGCCTTCACCTCTGGGCCACATTAGCCCATGGCAAAGGCGATCACATGTGACCACATCAAGATTACATATGGTGCACCTAGGGGATAAGAAATTCCCTGAGCGGAATCGAATCCACGCCATTATGTTTCAGCTTTCAGTGGAATAATAATACCAGCAAAATCCAAGGGATTGACCTCGTCCTTGGAAGGAATACCTTGTCCTTGATTTATTCCGAGTCGGAAATGTCTCAGAATGAACCAGCAAACATGAAATTCCCGTCACATTCACACACACATTTAGTCTTGAAACATAATTTCTTCAGACAGTTTCTCTCTCACGTGAAGAAGTATATACGGAGAGAGAAGTGAAGGAGATGTTTTAGCTCAATGGGCTTTCTCATATGGCTGAACCTGAAGTGGATAAAATTCCCGGAAATGTAGTATTGTTTGTTTTATTTTATTAATTTTGCTGCAACTTCACTTTTTTCATTGCAATGATCGGAAGTGAATTGGATTTATGTTATTGGAACGTTAAATGTTGTATTCCATTTTGCTCCGAATGTATTTCAGCTTAAAGAAAATACTGATGAGAAAAACAGAAGGTTAAACTACAAAACAAGATGCCAGTTTTGAGTCTCAGTTACTTTGGCAGATGTCAGTGGTGTCAAATGAACCCAACATCATGGCGATTGTCCTCCCACCTTTAAGCCATGGAATTAAAGCAGGAAATCGATCTCAAAGAGAAGGGTCACTTCCAATTCATTATGGAATAGTCTTCCTTGACAATATACAAAATCTGCTCAGTTCCATTTATAATGCTTCATGTGGAATATTAATAGAAATCTTCAAAACTCTGAGGTTTTTTGATGAATCTTACTCGCCTGCAGACGTTTCCGATATTTCTTTGCATCTGAAGTCGACCAAATTAGATATTGTTTCCTCGCACCTTCTACCCCCACACCCCACTTTTACACTTTTAACTGGCCACAGGCTATCTCTCTCCTGATGAAACTCATTGCTTGTGAGTCTCTTAATGTGCCTTTCCAAGTATTTTGGAAACGGATTCTCTGAGTAACAGAAATTCTGCTCCCATAATTTATTTGTCCTACATCGATGGTTTTGAAAGCCTGACGTTCAGAAATATACGAACTTAAAAGAGTGAATTTGCCACCAATTTACTCTCTCCAAACCCCAAATACTCTGGAAACCTTCCATTCGGTTTTCCTTGGTTCAGTGTCAAATTTTCCAACACACAAATAAATAAAATGCCATCCCCACTAAACGCCGTCAGCATCGTCTCTAATGCCTTAGCAGCCCAGTAAACGCTGGCAGTGCCCTCTCTGATAAAATCACCGATTCCCTGCAATGCAGAAAGTACGGTTCAGCCAATCGAGTCTGTAGGAACACTCTGAACAGCATCTCAACCAGATCCAGCTCCCGTCTCTATCCCCGCAGGCCTCTGGCTTGTGATTTCAAATAAACCTGATGGAATAAAACCTGGCATCGTGTGACTGCTGATCTTATCACTGCGGTACCCATGGATAACTGACTTAACTTACTGAATTCACTCTCTGGACACATCAGCGCAATTTAACATGACCAATCTACCTAACCTAAAGACTTAATAGCAGTTCGAACCACTGAGCAAATGTACCATCACATTGAACACTATCTGTATCATTTACACACTGGTAACTCAGCCTAGTGAAAGCAAGCTGCGCCAATCAACCGGAATTCAATGTACTCAAACGCGGTTGTCCGCTGTACAATCTCATCAGTGCTGCTGGAAATGTTTCTGCACTCTGGTCTGAATGGGTTTACTCTGTTTTCTTCTTCAGATTCCTGCTTTAAATAAACACATCATTCAGGGACAACTCTATTTCATGGTTTTCATCGCAACACAAACGCAATGTGCAGTTTGCTGAAGTTACATGTTTGCATTTTCACTGACACACTCTCTCCCCAGGAGCTGCAGCCCTGCCCCAGCTGATTCAGACAGCACTGCCCTTGCTGTGACATATCCAATCGAGAATGGAAGGCCAGGCATTAATAACCTTCTCTGGGGAACAGAGCGACAGGTTTAAAACCTTTACGATGCCCCCAGCGGAGAATTGAGCCATGTGACAGGACGGGACACGAACCATGATACTGTGGAGGACAACATCGAAGGAAGTCCTTCAGCCTGCTACGGCCGCACTTGTCCAACACAACTGCTTAACGACCTGAATCAAGTTTTCCATTGTTTAGCCCATAGTCTTATATGTTTTGGCATCGCAAATTAACATCTCAATTTTTTT
>NW_025210779.1:0-9337 GCF_004010195.1 Chiloscyllium plagiosum
ATCTCTCTGATGGTCTGCTCCCTGATGTTCCCAATGTCCCCATTGCTTTCAGTACACACCGGATATTTTGATGTGGTTAGTTGGTAGTGGGACTTGGTGAGGGAGAGGATGGTTTGATCCCTGTACCAACGGGACAGCCTTTAACTGAAAGGCTATCATTCATATCTCCGTGGAGACCAGAGAACAATGGGAATTGTTGCCCGCTTCTGAATGAAGACGCTGTGGCTGCTGCCAGGACAGTGGGTATTCATCAACATTACGTACTGCACCTGGGCACACTGTAACGTTTATGGGGTGAGAGACAGAGGGTCGAATCAAAGGAATGGCAAATAAAAATCTTCAGAAATGGTTAGATTTACCACATTCTAAATCCACCTCACAGAACTAGCCCAGAGGAGATATCTGTTCACCGTGGAACATTGCGCAGACCAGGTCAGTGTCATGCTCAGTACAACCCAGCAATCTTTGAAGAGAAAATGGGGTATGCAGATGCTGGAGATCAGAGAGGGAAATGTGTTGCTGGAGAAGCACAGCAGGTCAGGCAGCATCTAGGGAACAGGAGAATCGGCATTTCGGGCATTAGCCCTTCTTCAGCCTGAAGAAGGGCTAATGCCCGAAACGTCGATTCTCCTGTTCCCTAGATGCTGCCTGACCTGCTGTGCTTCTCCAGCAACACATTTCCAACCCAGCAATCTGTCTAGAGTGGAACACTGCACAGATCATGTCAGAGCATTTATCTTAAAACCATCTGTCGAGTATGGGAAACTGGGATAGAGACAAAAAAAAAAGCTGTAGATGCTGGAATCCAATGTAGACAGGCAGGCAGCTGGAGGAACACAGCAAGCCAGGCAGCATCAGGAGGTGGAGAAGTCGACGTTTTAGGAGTAACCATTCTGCACGAGACCTGAAGAAGGTTCACACCGGAAATGTTGCCTGGTTTGCTGTGTTCCTCCAGCCTCCTGCCTGTTCAGTGTGGGAAGCAGTGTGCATCATGTCCATGCATTGATCGATAAATCCGGATTAGATATCTGTCCACCACAGGGAGCTGTACAGTGATGACTACTTTGTAATCTGCCGGAGTTACAATCCCAGCATGAAGAAATGTGTACCCAATCCCAGTGCATTGATCTGTAAACCAGGAGCACTTACCCTCCCAGCATGTAGCACTGTGTACACCAACCCAGTGCGTTGATCAGTAGCCCAGGAGCAGTTACCTTCCCAACATGTAGGACTGTGTACACCACCCCAGTGCGTTGATCTGTAACCCAGGAGCAGTTACCCTCCCAGCATGTAGGGCTGTGTACATCGCCCCAGTGCATTGATCTGCAAACCAGGAGCTGTTACACTCCCAGCATATAGGACTGTGTACACCATCCCAGTGCATTGATCTGTAAACCAGGTGTAGTTACCCTGCCAGCATGTAGGACTGTGTACACCACCCCAGTGCATTGATCTGTAAACCAGGAGCAGTTGCCCTCCCAGCACGTAGGACTGTGTACAACATCCCAGCGCATTGATCTGTAAACCAGGAGCAGTTACCCTCCCTGCATGTAGGACTGTGTACACAATCCCAATACATTGATTTTTAACCCAGGAACATTTACAACCCCAGCATGTAGGACTGTGTACACCATCCCAGTGCATTGATCTGTAAACCAAGAGCAGTTACCCTCCCAGCATATAGGACTGTGTACACCAAACCAGGGCATTGATTTGAAAACCAGGAGCAGTAACCTCCCATCATGTGGAACTGTGTACATCAACCCAGTGCATTGATCTGTAAATAGGAGCAGTTACCCTCCCAGCATGGAGGACTATGTACCCCACCCCAGTGCATTGACCTGTAAACCAGGAGCAGTTACCCTCCCGGCATGTAGGACTGTATACACCACCCCAGTGCATTGATCTGTAAACCAGGAGCAGTTACCCTCCCAGCATGTAGGACTGTGTGCCCCACCCCAGTGCATTGATCTGTAACTCAGGAGCAGTTACCCTCCCAACATGTAGGACTGTGTACACCACCCCAGTGCACTCATCTGTAAACCAGGAGCAGTTAACATCCCAGCATGCAATGCTGTGTACCCCACCCCAGTGCATTGATCTGTAACCCAGGAGCAGTTACCCTCTCAGCATGTAGGACTGTGTACCCCACCCCAGTGCACTCATCTGTAAACCAGGAGCTTTTAACCTCCCAGCATGTAGAACTATGTATACCATGCCAGTGCATTGTTTAGTTGCACTGTGTTAGATCCCTGCCCAGTGTGGTGAGACTCCCAGCCCATCCTGGAAGTGACAGGATGTGCAGCTTCCATCCATTGCCACCTCCATCCCTCCATTGTGCCCTGACAAGGGGGTGCTGTGGGGGTGAACTTCACTTCCAGAGAGAGACAGAGATGGAGGTGGAATCAGTTTAAACAATAACAAATGGGAGAGGTATGTGAGCTAGACAGAGTGGGGGAGAATGAGAGACAGTTTTATGGAAGGATGTGTTCCCAGGCTTCAGAATGCTGAAATGAAAACAAATTAACAGCATCCTGTAACATAAGCCAGTCTTTCCAGGAATGATAGGTGAACACGATATTGGTGGGAGTTCAGATGATGGCGAGTATTGGATGAGTATTTGTTCTGCAGCTTTGTATCTGGGTGTAGGGTCAGCAGAGTCTTTGACTCATTGGGCTAAATCTCACAATAAGTTTTCTCTGTTTGCTTTTCATTGATGGTGACAGAGGGATAATCCACACTAGGCCGATCTAGTTCCCTAGTGCTATCTTATCGAACTCACTTCAACAGCTACCCAACCCATGGTGTCCCTCTCATTCAATACCAGCCCGATGCTCCCCCCATCAAGGCTGGAGGGACTCACTATCGCCCGGATGCCCCTGGATATTCCATGATCCCTGACACAGGCGGCATCCGAAAAAGGCAACCGGGCACACGGTTGAGCTTTCTGTGTTAGGAGCTGCCCTGCACAGTTTACCCCGAGCATGGCAGATAAAGGGAAATTGCACCACAGTTTGTCGACAGTGGCTCTGAGGGCCTGGTTATTAGGCTAGTACAGAGGGAGATCAGTCTCTTCTCAGAGGAGGCTACACCACCAGACCCACCGAGCATGGTCTGAGCTCCCCACCCAGCTCAGTGCAGCATCTGCAGTCTGACAAAATGCCCACCAATACAGGACATTCATCAATAACCATCCCCACTCTGTCAGGGTAAGGTTCAGCATATTCCCTCTGCTCCCTCACTCTCACACTTTATCTGCTATAACACAGACCCCCGAACAAGGCTTATGCTCCACCACTCCCACTCCGGCATGCAGCACCTTCTCACTTTTTCTTTCTCTCTCTCTCTCTCTCTCTCTCTCTCCCTGTCTCTATCTCTGTCTCTCTGTCACCCCGTCCACTTTACCCCCCAAATTAATTACACTGCATGGATACAACGCTGTCGACAGACTCCCACACCATTTGCCATTATCCCCACCTACACCAGCACTAACAGTAGGGCTACCCACTCCCACCCTCATTCTCTCCTTCCCTTTCTCCCATTCCAGGAGAAAGAGCCTAGAATAGGACAGAAAGTCAAAGCCAGGTGGTGCCGGATATCCATTCCCTTATCCCCCCTCCCCCCGCCACGAGCTAGAGAGCACAGGGACACCTCGTGTGGAGATTGTGAAACATCCACATCCCACCGACCGAGTGAGGAGCAATGTTCAGTGAAGGGCAATTCACACTTTAAATCCACTTTAAATCCACTTTAAATCGTCAACTTTGAAGCCGTGGCCCTGATGCCATCTCGCTTTTGTGTCGAGCTGGTACAAATGGAATCCCCATGGTCTCGGTGGGCAGGAGGGTGGGCTCACAACACATCGTCACCACCACCTCCCAGGAAGGGAGCACGGAGACTCCCTCCTACACCTCCCCTGTAAACATCTCAGATACTGAAACTAATCTGTGATAGTTACTGCTCTCCCCACTTGTCCTGACATCTTCAACAATCTGTGCTCATATACACCAATGACCCTCTACTCCTGCACCCCCCATTCAACGGTACGGCCTGTTTTATATTGTCTTTCATTTTCTTTCCTACCAAAGTGCATCACCTCACACTGCTCTGCATTGATCCCCAGCTGCCATACACCTGAACACTACACCAATGTGTGATTGTACTCTTAAAGTTCCACACTGTCCGTCATAGACTTTACAATTCTTCCAGGATTGGTGCCATCGACAAACATTGAGATTGTTATAGCGTCACCGTTCCCATGCAACAAGTGAAATTGTGCGACACTCACTAGTGTGAGCAAGTGAATTACCGCTATATTCCAAACGGACAGAGTCGAATAATGAGATGCTGTCAATGGAGCAACAAAAATCCTGATACAAACCAGAGGAGTGAATGAAATATTGACAAACCATAGAGAAGAGAATTCCAGATTGGCTCCAAGCTTCTGTATTGACATCAGGGTATTAATGTCATGAAGTCGAAATTGTGTATGCACCTTTAAGAGAGACTGAGAGCTGTTCTGAACCGAGGGCTTCCAAGCACCTGTGATATGAGAGGATGGCAGACCCAGAGTTTGAAGGACAACTGAAAATCTTTCACATTTGACTGTGAAATATATCCCTGAGATGGTTGTTCCTTGGCCAACAATTCGAATTTTACCAATCAGTTTAAATTATGCCCCAGGACACTAAAACCAAATCAAGTTTGAATGTATTGGTTTTCGGAAGTTGAACCAATCAGATGATCTGACGATGTGCATATTAAAAATGCAGACATTTAGAAAATTGCAGATAGAGTAAATGCCATCAACACAAATCCAAGAGATTCGGAAACACTCTCTATCAAAGGTACCTTTTCATATGGAACATATTCGCAGTAAAAAGAAAGATGTCCCAGGAAGATCTATGGCCACAAGGAGACACACAAACAACAGCTGCTGTGTGATTTTGAAATTAAATGAGTGCAATTTTAATAAGTGTCTTATTGAAACAGTATATCATTATAGAGTTGGAGTGGGGTAATAAGCAGTTAAGAGAAAGGGGGTCTCAGAATTCAGAATGCTTGATGTACAATGTTCACTTTCAGAGTTAACAAATAAATTGATGTTATTATGTGAACAGTAGAATTTGGCAGTTCTCTGTCACTCATATTTTAACAGTTTACGAGGCAAATTGAGCATTTCTTTATGTTTAGTTTAAAGAGAGGGGGAGGGAGAGGGCAGCTGCTCTCAGCACCATCCAAACTGATGTCTTATCCATGTACTGATCTAAATGTCCTTTAAACATTGTAACTGCCCCCGTTTTCACCACTTCCTCCGGAAGTTCATTCTGCACCCAAGCCAGCTTCTCTCTAAAATAATTACCTCTCATGACTTTTGTAAATCTTTTTCGTTGCACCTTAAAATAGCCCTCAGTTTTGAAACCCCAACTCGAGGGAAAAGACATCAGCCCTTCAGCTTATCTGTACCCCTCATTATTTTATAAACCTCTATAAAGTTACCCCTTAATCTCATACTCCCCAGTGAACAAAGTCCCAGTCTATCCAGCCTCTCCTTATCTATCGCTCCCTCCATTCCCAGCAACATCCAGGTTAATCTCTTCTGAACCCTCTCCAGCTTAATAATATCAAGGTCAGTAATATCAAAGTGAATAGTCAAGGTATTTTCTAAGGGTAGGGGGGACCAAAACGAGAGGGCATAGGCTTAAAGTGAGAGAGGAAACATTTAAAAGCGACCTAAAGGGCAGCGTTTTCACCAAGAGGGTGGTGTGCCTATGGAATGAGCTGGCAGGGTGACCAACTGGACGCAGTATTCCAGAAGAGGGCTCACCAATGTACTGTGCAACCTCAACATGACGTCCCAATTCCGATACTAAAACGTCTGACCATTGAAGACAAGTGTGCAAAACACCTTCTTAACCACACTATATGAGACGCACATTTTAAAAAATTATACTTGACCGCCTAGGTCTCTGTTCTTCAACATTGCCAAAGGCTCTACTTTTAATTGTATAGGTCCTGCTCTTGTTTGATTTACCAAATCCAATACCTCGCATTAATCCAAACTAAACTCCATCTGCCACCCCTCAGCAAAGTGTGTGATATTACTGCCTCCTCACCTTCCCCATTTAATTTTAAAATACCCTCCCCATCTCCTGGAGGCCTGCACACTCCGGCCTTGATTTTCACAAACCCTGAGCTTGGGTTGCCTTATGTGGTTAGGGGGAGAAGGGACAGATTGCAGACACAGCGGGGTGGGCAGGGGAGGCTGGAATGTCATCAGCGGCCTGGTATCATTTCATGGTTTTAGGCAGAGGGCAGAAACACGTGAAAGTTGGGTAATACTGATCAGTGTTTTGGGGCCAGAAATTATGGTCTTTCTTCGTCTCTGGTGATCAGTAATAAATACCTATTTGAGACCCTTCATTATGCAGAGTGTGTCTGCAGGATTTCTTTCCCTAATACTGCAGACTACAGATAATAGCAATTAAAGACGTTCATAGTTAATTTCGATGGTCCAGCACGTGGACTCAACATCCTACAGTTGAGAGAAATATCTTGCATTTGTTTAAAGTGTTTTGAGTAGTTCAGTAATGGTAACCTGATTATAATAAATCCACACCGAGCTGAAAGCTGGCACTTAGAATATGACCCAAAATCTGGGTATGGTAGTGTCCCTGGCTCTGAGCTTTACTCTAGATTTAATTCTCATTCCTGAATTCGTGCGGTAGTGCTCATAGCTCTGAACTTCAAAGTCTGGATTCAAGTCCCGCCTGTTGCAGAGCTATGTAGCAGCATGTCAGAACAGGCTGATGAGCAAACATACCTCCAGGTCCAAAGGTCTAAGTGTAAATCTCACAGAAATGTCTCATGATACATCTGAACAAACTGATTGAAATAGATTTAGAATTGTGACTGGGAGAAGAAAGAGGTGTCAGTATTGAATTTCAGAGTGTAGGCCCAGGATAACTGAAAGTACAGCCATTCGTGTTGGTTGAAGTCACATTTCGCAGCAGTAGAGGTTTATAAAATCCAAATGGTCATTGATAGGGTGAGTTGTCAGGGTTTTCCCCCAGATTAGGGACGTCATAGTCTAGAGGGCATTGTTTGAAAGTGAGAGGGGAAAGGTTTTGATGAGGCCTAAAGGGCACCTTTTCACACAGAGGGTGGTGTGTGTATTGAATGAGCTGTCAGAGGAAGTGGTGGAGGCTGGTACAACTACAGCATGTAAAATCTGGATGCTGACATAACTGCCGAGCTTTTCCAGCAATATTTGTATTTGTTCAAACATGCATTCATTTTAACACAGGTATTCTGAATACATTACACATTTTATTTTTTTAATGACTCAGGGTCATGTAAACCTGTCTTCAAATCTACGGAGACCATTTTCTGTTCAGCATATGGCTCTGTGTATGACAGCAGCGATGATGCACCTGACATGGAGCAGGGAATGTGATGGAGACATTGTTTGGACAATGTACAAGGAGACCTCACATTGTCCAGTTTGGGAGAGGATGACATTACTGTGTGATTCAACTCAAAGAGGGAGAAAATGTAATCTGCCCGAGAAGGAACGGCCTATTGCACTCTCTCTCCTTCATTGTTCCTCATCACAGCAATGTGTGCCAGCCTAAAAAGCAACTCTACAGTCATCGTTACCATTCTTGTTTTCATAGAATTTCTGCAGTGTGGAAACAGGCCCTTTGGTCCAACACGTACATGCCAACCTTCTAAGACTCATTCCCCTACATTTACCTCTGTCTAATGTAACTAACCTAAAAATCCCTGAACACTGTGGACAATTTACCACGACCAATCCACCTAACCTGCACAGATTTGGACAGTGAGAGGAAACTGGAGCATCCATTAGAAGCTCACATAGACAGGGGAGAATGTGAAACTCCACGCAGATAGTCGCCCGAGGCTGGAATCAAACCTAAGTCCCTGGTGCTGTGAAGCTGCAGTGCTAACCACTGAGCCACCGTGCTGCTCTTTGGGCGATCCCTTACAGAATTCATTGGAATCTCCTCACTGCCTAATGCAAAGGGAATTCAGCCAAATCCAACTGTTCCAGGATGAAATACCATTACTAGCAGCTTGTGTGAGTAGAATGTCTTCAGAAGCAGAATAACATTTTGGACAATCTCTCAATTTTTACTTTTGTCATAAGTTACACTAATATCTGGGCAAAGTTCTTCAACTTGAAATTGCAGAAATTTTGTTTATCTGTGTGTGTGTGTGTGTGTGTATACATATATGTTTGTGTGAGAGTATAAAGAAGAAAGAAAATTTACAGCCCAGCAACAGGCCGTTCAGTCCTCCAAGCCTGAGCCGATCAAGATCTACTGTCGAAAACTGTCGGTCAATTCCTAAGCATTTGTATCCCTCTGCTCCCCATCTACTCATGCATTTATCCAGATGCATCTTAAATGAATCTAACATGCCTTCCTCGACCACCTATGATGGCAACGCGTTCCAATTGCCCAAACCTCCGTGTGAAGTACTTGCCGTGTGTACCTCCCATAAACTGTCCACCCCTCACCTCGAAACCGTGACCTCTCGTTATTGAATTCTTCACCCTGAGAAAAAAAGCTTGTCTCTATCCTCCCTGTCTATACACTTCATGATTTTGTAAACCTCAATCAGGTCCCCCCTCAATTTCCTTTTTTTCTAATCTACTCAACCTTTCTTCATAGCTAGCACCTTCCATTCAGGCAACATCCTCGTAAACCTTCTTTGCATGCTCTCCAAAGCGACCACATCATTTTGGCAATGTGGCGATCAGAACTGTACACAGTATTCTAAATACGGCCGAACCAAGGACTTGTACAATGTTAACATGACTTGCCTCTTCTTATACTCAATACCCTGCCAAATGAAGGCAACCATATCTTCTCGACTACTCTATCCACCTGTGCAGCAACCTTCAGGGTACAATGGACCTACACACCCAGATCTCTCTGCTCATCAACTTTTCCCAAGGCTTTTCCGTTCATTGTATAATTCGCTCTAGAATCAGTCTTGCCTACATGCATCACCTCACATTTGGTTGGATTAAAAACCATCTGTCAAGTTTCCGCCCAACTCTCCAGGATATCCTCCTGTATACTCTGACAGTCCCTGGTGCTTTCTGCTCCTCCACCCATCTTCGTGTCTTTTGCAAACTTGCTGATCATACCAACAGTGCCCTCTTCCAGATGATTTCTATATATTACAAACAACAATGGCCCCAACATTGACCTTTGTGGAACACCACGACTCACCTTTCTCCATTTCGAGAACCTCCCTTCAACTACTAGTCTCTGTCTCCTGTTTCTCATACAGTTCTTTATCCACC
>NW_025210779.1:11938-20596 GCF_004010195.1 Chiloscyllium plagiosum
CACTCCTCAGGTATTTATCCTGCTGTGCACCCCCAGGTTCACTGTGACTGACCCCACACTTCAGGTATTTATCCAGCTGTTCACTCCCAGGTTCACTCTGACTGTCCTAGTCCTCAGATATTTACCCTGCTGTTCATCCCCTGAATCACTCTGCCTGTCCCCAATCCTCAGGTATTTATGCAGCTGTTCACCCCCAGGTTCACTCAGACTGACCCCACTGCTCAGGTATTTATCCTACTGTTCACCCGCGGTTTCACCCTCACAGACACCATTCCTCAGGTATTTATGCTGTTGTTCACCACCAGCTTCACTCTGTCAGTCCCAGTCCTCAGGTATTTATCCTGCTGTTTGTGGGATATAAATGAATTAATGTTATTTCTGCAAGTATAAATTCTGATACAGAATAGGAATGAGAAAATACATATTCAGCAAAAAGAAAGGATATGTTAGCATGAGACGTGAATACAGAACAATGGTGGATATATGGGCAAACAGGAAAGCATCTGTTTCCCTTCCTGAAGACACAGGAACTAACCCTAATCAAAGAGGTCAAAGTGGCCTCTGTATGGAAATAGATGCTGATAGAAGAAAAGATATGCCTAATCAATAATCTATAATAGACTGACGTCAAACACCCTTATGGGAGTCAGAGATAAGAGTTTGTCACGGACAAGACAGGATAAACAGAAGTTGTGGGATCAGTCTTAAGGAAATCTGTGACGTAAGCGAAGCAGGGAACAAACAATGCAATAAGGAAAAATATGGGGATTCACACTGTATAAATTTCGAGAGTTTGTTGGATTTGGTGTGCATTTTGTCATTACCTTACCAGGTAATTAGACAAAGCACCCATCTATAGGTGTACAAATAAATGGCTGATCAGAAATTAGTCTCGGACTGAAATTATTAAAGTGAGTGAGCTTTTGTTTCTCACACGAGGCAAATTGAGCATTTCTTTATGTTTAGTTTAAGTTACCAGATGAGCTTCACGCCGCGCCCTGACTATTCCCGTGTGTGGGTATCTGTGTGTCTTTGTGTGGGGCAGGTTTGGTAGTCTCTGTGGTGCTTAAAGTAATGCAATGCCACCCTCTGATGGCCTCCCCACGCCTCTGCACCGGCATTGGCAGAGGGTGAAAACCAACAGAGATTCATTCAGAGAGGGGGAGGGAGAGGGCAGCTTCTCACAGCACCATCCAAACAGATGTCTTATCCATGTACTGATTTAAATGTCCTTTAAATATTGTAACTGTCCCTGCTTTCACCACTTGCTCTGATGCTAGTGTCCCTACCTCCGAGCACAAAGGTCTCGGTGTAAATCCCACAGAAGTGTCTCATGATACATCTAAACAAACTGATTAAACTGGTTGTAGAATTGTGACCTGATGGAGAAAGAAGTGTCAGAATTGAATTTCAGAATTTAGGCCCGAATTCTAAAAAGCACAGCTGTTCGTGTTGATTGGAATCACATCTCGCAGCAGTAGAGGCCTAGAAAATCAGAATGGTCATGGATAGGGTGAGTAGTTAGTGTTTTCCCCCAGGGGTTAGGAGCGTTCAAAACTAGAGGGCATTGGATGAAAGTGAGAGGGGAAATGTTTTGAAGAGGCCTAAGAGGAACCTTTTCACACAGAGGGTGGTGTGCATATGGAATGAGCTGCCAGAGGAAGTGGTGGAGGTTGGTACAACTGCAGCATATAAAAGGCATCTGGGTACTAACAGGCCTGCCGAGCTTTACCAGCAATTTCTGTATTTCTTTTAAAAATGCATTCATTTTAATACAGGTATACTAAATACATTAAATATTTTATTTTTTGATGACACAGGGGCATATAAACATATTTTCAAATTGACCAAGACCATTTTCTCCCAAGGGTATGGTTCTGTGCGAGATGGCAACAATGATGCATCGACATGGAACAGGGAATGTGATGGAGACAGAGTTTGGACATTATACAAGGAGACCTCACATGATCCAGTTTGGGAGAGGATGACATAGTAGTGTGATTCTACTCAGAGGGGGAGACAATGTAATCTTCCTGAGAAGGAATGGCCTATTAAACTCTCTCTCTCCCTCATTATTCCTCATCACAGCATTGTGTGCGAGCTAAAACAAAAACACCTATACGGTCATCATTACCATTCTCATTTTTAAATAATTCATACAGTGTGGAAACAGGCCCTTCGGCCCAACAAGTCCATACCAAACTTCCAAACAGTAACCTTGCCAGGCCCTTCCCTGAGATTTACTTCTGACTAATGCACCTAACCTAGAAATCTCTGAATACGACAGAGAACTTAGCATGACCAATCCACCTAAGGTACACAGTTTGAGCTGTGGGAGGGAACTGGAGCACGTATTAGAAGCTCACGCAGTCAAAGGGAGAATGTACAAACCCCACACAGATAGTCGCTTGAGGGTGGAATAGAACCCCTGTTCCTAGTGCTGTGAGGTAGCAGTGCTAACCACTGAGACATTATGCTACCCTTTGTGTGATTACTGACCAGAATTCATTGGAATCTTCTCACTGCTTAATGCAAAGGGAATTCAGCCACATCCAACTGTGCCAGGATGAAATCCCATTGCTAGCAGCTTGTGTGAGTAGAATATCTTCAGAAGCCGAATCACATTTTAGACAATCTCTCAATTTTTCCTTTTTCTCATAAGTTACACTAATATTTGGACAAAGTTCTTTCAACTTCAAATTGCAGAGATTTTGTTTGTGTGTGTGTGTGTCTCAACATTTTAAACAGGGAAATATTGATCATATATTTGCAATACCCAAACAGTTTGCCATTCCTCTTTTCATCATAGTTTGAGTAACATTGCTCTGGATCATAAACGTGCGATTTGAGCAGATTAAAGAAACTAGCCTGACTTGTTCCTAAAACTGACCCTGACCCAGTCTAAGACCTTTATCATCGGCCATATCACCGACCTGGTCACATTTAACATTTGTTGGGAGCAGTGGAGGAGTGGGACGAGAAAAGGAAACAGTGTCCCAAAAAGTCGGGGAACTATAGACGCGTGAGCTTGATGTCAGTGGTGGGTAAGTTGATGGAGGGGATTCTGAGGGATAGCATTTACATACATTTGGGAAGGCAAGGGCTGATCGGGGTAGACAACGTGTTTTTCTGCATGGGAAATCATGTCTCATTAATTTGGTTGAGTTTTATGAAGAGGTAAAAAAGAAGATTTACGAAGGCAATTTGGTAGACATTGTCTATAGGGACTTCAGCAAGGTGTTCATAACATTCCAATTGGTAGACGGATTAAAGGTTCGGTCACATGGAACACAGAAGAAGCTAGTCACAATTGGTTTGAAGGAAGAGGAATATTTTTAAGACTGGAGGCTTGTGACCAGCAGTGTGCTGCAAGAATCAGTGCTCAGTTCATTGCATTTCATCATTTATGTAAATAACTTAGATGTGGATAACGGGGCCATAGTTAGTAAGTTTAGAGATGATATCAGAAATGTGGTGTAGTAGATTATCTCAGAGTACAACGAGACCACAATTAGATGGGATAAAGGGGCAAGGAGTGACAGATGAAGTTTATTTAGATGAATATAAGGTTTTGCATTTTCGGCAAGGCCCTGGGGAGTGTTATGGAACAAAGGGACCTAGGCTTGCAGGTACATTGTTCCTTGAAAGTGAAGTCGCAGGTAGACAGAGTGGTGCTGAACATAAAAGGCACATTTGCCTTAATCAGTCACAGCATTGAGTATAGGGTTTGTGGTGGTATGTTGCATCTGTACACCGTGTTGGGAAGGCCATTTTAAGAAAACTGCATACAACGCGGTTGTCTGCAGAAAAGATTTACACGGTTGTCCCAGGGAGAGGTTGATTCGGTTGAGGTGTTTCTCACTGGAGTGTCAGACGCTGAAGGGTGACATTATAGATGTTTATAAAATCATCAGGGGAATGGATATTCTGAACAGCCACGTTCTGCTCTTCAGGGAAGGGGAGACCAGATTCAGAGGCAAAGGTTGAAGGGGAGAGGGCGAATGGTTTAGAAGGGGCCTGAAGGTAAATGTTTCACACAGAGAGTGGTGTGTGGACGGAAAGTGCTGTCAGAGGGTGCTTAAGGCGGTTACAATCGCACATTTAAAAAGTATCTGAAAGAGGAGGCATCTTGGCAAAATGCTGGCAAATGGGACGAGATCAGATCTGATATCTGATCGGAGTGAACAGGTTGGACTAATGGGTCTGTTTCTGTTCTGCATGACTCTCTGATTCTATAAGAAGGATGACGAAAAATTCTAAAAAAGGATTTCAAGTGGGAATTCTCTTCAGTGGAAGTTTATCGTGCCCCTATGTTCACATTGATTGAAAGCTGCATTACTAAATATTTTACAGGGAAGTAAGTCACGGATATTGGGATACAGACAGGAAAGTGAGGCTGAGTCCACAAACTGATCAGCCACAATCGTAGTTCTTGGTGGAGAAGGCTCAAAGTATCTAATGACCCACTCCTGCTCCTCAGTCCCATGTTTCCGTGTTCTATTTAGCCCCTCACATCTGCTAGACAGGGACAGTTGGAGGCCACTTTCTCCTATAATCTGGTGCACAGAAACAGAGGAGACCATTCAGCCTCTCAAGACTGTCACCCACGCTTTGAAATGATTTGGGAAATATAATTGGAAAATACAGGAACAGGTATGAAAGATGCCCCTCATCTCTCTTCACAGAACGTCCCCTCTCTGCAACTTGTGCTTCATTTGTTGGTCATGCTGTCGACGCAGATTGACTCTGAATACAGCCCATGTACTCACCAGAGATGGCTCACAAAATCATCTGGTCTCCCTGACTGCAATATTCGGTAATTGCACATTCATGACAATAACACCCACTAACCCTCCAATAACAGAATGTGAGAACATCAGAAACAGGGGCAGGTCGTTCACTCCCCAGGCCTGCCTTGCCCTTCACTAAGATCATGACTGATCTGCTCTTTGTCTCAAATCCTCTTTGATACTCAATTCTTCATCGCTCTCAACTGTCTGTCAGATCAATATCCATCTATCTCTTCTTCAAACACTTTCAGTCATCTTGCTCCCTAAAATTGTTGAGAAGAGAAACCCTGACATTGAATACCGTTTGTTTGAAGAAAACACAGGTTGTTCCTATACCATGGCCTATTGATATGGACCAAAGAGTATGGCTCGAGGCTTCAGGTAAAAATGACGGGGCCTGATATCAAGGCAGTGGTTGGCTTTCGTTGACAACAAGGAGCTTAACAAAACTGGACTTAATGGGAATCAGAGTAAACTGTCCAGTGTTTGGAGTCAAACATGGCACAAAGGAATATGTTCACCATCTCAGTCCTGGGTCACCTTTGGGGGAGATTCGCAGGTTAGCTTCCTCTTCACAAACAGCTTCAGTTGCTTCATCAATGTCTCCCCGCCCCCACCCTCCACAATATAAGATCAGAAGTGGGGACGGTCACTGAAGATTCCACAATGTTCAGAACATTTGTTGCCCATTAGCTCCTTTACCAGTCTCTGTCCGTGTGCAGCAAGACCCAGACACCAGTCAGGTTTGTGCTGTTAAATGGTCTGTAACATTCATGTAACAGCACTGCCTGGCACTGCACATTGCCACAGTGGAATAGAGTTCATTCAGCAGCTGACGCTGCATTCACAGGAATATGTGGAAGTCATTCAGCCCATTGCCAGTATTAGAGTAGAACAGGGACAAGCCATTCAGTGCCTCCAGCCTATTACTCAGGAAGGGAAGGAGTCTAGTGTGATGGACCACACCCGAGCCCCTCGAAAGTATTTGAAGGCGGTAGCCTTGACTCTAATGTTTTCGTTTTTTAAAGGAAATGTAAACTGTCTGTTCCAGATGCAATGTGACTGGTCAAACTAGTCGGTGTGAAGCAAACACCATTTATTTAAACACGGAAGATAAAATGAAACCAAAGAATAACGTAATTTTATTGGACAAGTTAACAGAATAATAGATCGTTGAGCGATTACTAATGAACTGTTCCAATATAGGAAAAACGCATAAACACAGCCTTTGGCAAAAAGGAATATTAAGATGCAGAATGTCACAAACATTTCTCCAATCCAGGAATTAAAAACAGCACCAAGAGAAAATTCAGAGAGAGTAGCAGCCAGGAGACATTCACTGAATCTTCCAACTCTGTATAGACCCCAATATTTTCTGATGTTGCTGAGAAACCAAAACCCAGAGATCCTAATCTGCGAGAGTTGGCCACAATCATTCAAGTTGCATTACAATAAACCCAAGGCCTCCCTCGCTGTTTACCCAGTGGTCTTAACTAGCCAATTCGTTCAATCTCTCTCTAAAAAATAAACCAGGACAAAATAACCTCTTAAAGTTGCAGCATCATCACACTTGCCAACACATCGAGCTGTCAAACAGGAACCAGGGGTAACCCAAGCCGGCTCTTAGCTATGTCCTACCGGCCAAGGAAGAAGTCATTCAGTCCTTTGAGTCAATTACACAGAAACAGAATGAGGCCATTCAGCCACTTATACAGGAACAGGAGGAGACTATTCAGTCCTTTGAGCCACTTATACAGGAACAGCACGAGGCCATTCCCACCTCAATGCACTTACACAGGGGCAGAATGCTGATCCTGATGAATGGCTTATGCCCAAAACGTCAACTGTCCTGCTGTGCTTTTCCAGCAAACCACTGTATACTCTGATCTCCAGCATGAGCAGTCCTCACTGTCTCCTAATTGATGCGCTAACTTGATGAACAATTGGAGCAGAGGCTGCACAGACAGATTGCTCCACGTTGTACCTCATGGCGCCATTGCTCATGATACACACGTGGGACTTTAACATGGTTTACTCGCGGTGAGGAGGGAAGCCATATGTCTTGTGTGAAGTCTCAAGAAGGCATGTTCCATCTCCGAGGTGACAGCATGGTGTTCTCTATGTAGGGCGGAAGTTGGTGGGAATGGCTACCTGTTTCAGATAGAAGATATTGTGGCTGCTGTTGGGGATTGTGAACAACATAACGTTCAGTACGGGTTCACACACCGATTAGATTAGATTACTTACAGTGTGGAAACAGGCCCTTCAGCCCAACAACTCCACATCGATCCGCCGAAGCACAACCCACACAGACCCATTCCCCTACATTTACCCCTTCACCTACCACTGCGGGCAATTTAACTTGGCCAATTCACCTAACTTGCACAGTTTCGGACTGTTGGAGGAAAGCGGAGCACCCGGAGGAAACCCACGCAGACATGGGGCGAATGTGCCAACTCCACACAGAGAGTCGCCGAAGGTGGGAATTGAACCCGGGTTCCTGGCGCTGTGAGGCTGCAGTGCTAACCACTGTGCCACCGTGCCGATTTCGCCTTCATGTGGGGAGATTTAATTAAGGCATATAAACTATTAGGAAAGTCACGTTAGACTGATGAATGGACTCTCTAAGTTCAAATAATGCTGATCTTATTCATGTTGATCTTGTCTAGTGCTTGTCCTGTTCAGTGTATCCTGTATGCCTTACTCTGTCGAAGTCGATTTCCACCCTATGATCTGTCTGGCCATGTTTACTATGGTCTGCCTCCACTGCTCTTAAATAAAGTGTTTCCCTATACTGAGGTACATGTGGCAATAAATCAAGCCAATCAATCGTGAGTAAAGTATGGAATTTCTCACCCTATCAATGTCTCTTTTGGAAATAAGTGATCGCTGCCACTCCTCGTGTTTCAGCATCGCAGTTTCTTCGTCTCTGACAGCTCTACCGATGAAGCACTCAGCCAATGTGCCAAAAGCCTTTTTCACTGGCCTGTCTACCTGTAACTCCACTCTTAGAGAATTGTGCACTGAACACCAAGGTCTCTCTGCCAACTACACCCCTTAAGACCCTCCCATTCACCATGAAACTCCTACATTGATTTGAGTTTCCAAAATGCAAGACCTCGCACATTATACTAAACTCCATTTGCCATTTCTCAACCTACATCCCCACCTGATAAAGGTCAAGCGGCAATTTCTGATAAACGACCTTCAGCTGGCATCTGTGGCTGTACTTTCTATTCAGCAAAACCCGTTCTGTCTTAAAATGATCGGACATGATTTCGGCTTCATAACACCTCCCCCCTTCAGGAAAAGAAAAACATGAAACAGCAGATTGAAAAGATGGCTTCATTTCTTTTCGTCTAATTCTTAATCCCATTATTATGAATTACAAAAGTATTAATCTCAGCTATACCATACATATTAATTCTGCACACATAACTAACATTGCAATAAGTCAAATCTTATCTAAACTTTTTCCTTTAAATCTACGATAACACATCTGCTATCATATATTTAGGATCCACAGCATGTACATTTTGTAAGATTAAAGTCGGTAAAATAAGACTCCAATGAAATACTCTCATATTCTGTTCTTTAAATATTCAAAAAATGCGACAGGTTTGTCGTTGTCCACAACCATCTCTGACAATTTGTTTATCATATAAACATTAAAATATTGTCAGTCCAGTGCGAAATTTTATCATTCTTTTTCAATAATGGAGCTGTTGCATTTTTTTCTGGTGGATATTGAGTTTTTTCGACAAGTAGCTAATTGGCCATTCAATTCCATCATCATCTTACTGTATCAATACATCTCCGAGCCCAATATCCCGAGCATCAAATGCAATTTTCAAAGGTTTTCAAAATA
>NW_025210780.1:0-552 GCF_004010195.1 Chiloscyllium plagiosum
ACCCTCCCCCACCACCCTCTGTCTTCTACCTTCGAGCCAGTTCTCTACCCAAAGGGTAATTCTACTGCCCCAACATACAAGTTTGAAAATATGACACCAGTTTCAAAAGAACAACAAAAACCTAGTCCTGATTGGGGAATCGGGGCCAGGGAATCAATAAAAAGAAATGTTGCAAGGTTCGGTAAATTGGAGATTCAGTTCAGTGCATCACTAAATGAAAACAGTTCAGCAGGGCACCCGTACGTGGAAGAATGGTTTCAGGGAACATTTAAATGGAAGGAATTGATGCAGGGCATCAATAATTGGAGAATTCATGCAGGTGCCTTTAAATTGGGCAGGATAATACTCAATGGGAGAGTTGTGCAGTTTCAGGATTTGTGCAGGATCGGTAAATGCGAGAAATGGTGCAGAGCAGCGGAGCCATAAATAGAGTCATACAATCATAGAGATGTACAACATGGAAACAGACACCTCAGTCCAACTTGTCAATGACTCAATTTTAGGATTCTGGAGAATCATTCCCAAGAACTACGAAATGGAAGAATTGGGCAA
>NW_025210780.1:2168-6866 GCF_004010195.1 Chiloscyllium plagiosum
TCAACATGTGGGACAAAACAGCACTCTTAATTGCCAACAACCTTCATCATTGCCTTTCTTCCCCATTGCTGTACAGTAGCAGCAAAGGGGATCATCTCGTGTGTAACATCCTTCTGGATAGGGGACAGTGCTGTCCACCAGTTGGCAAGGTACATCCCACAACAGGTGTGCACCTCAGGACACACATTGTCTCAGAGATATTGCAAAAAATAAACTGATTTATTTCGAAAGGTTCCTTTTTGCTTTTGATGGGGCTTTTTGCATCTTTTGATATGATTGGATCATTTTGTTTGGGGGAGGTGCAGAATAGAGGGAGGATATCTTTCTGAAATTGGATTTGTTTGTTCTGAGATTTTACCCTGTATGCACAATGATAATATTTGAAAATCATTTCACAGAGAAATAGACAGAAAGAATTGAAGATGAGTGAGTCAAATCAAACATGATACAAAGATCCAACAGAGTCACTAAATTCATTTGGACATAAAGGGAACATGTTTATCTGGTATGTCTGTAAGCAAAGATTTCACAAAACATTGTGAGTGGTAAAGACACACACACAACAGTGTGAGTGTTCCACTGAACTGACTGCAGAAATTATTTAATATTATCCAGTTAACATTCTTTAAAAATCCACAGACAGAGAAGCCATAAATATATTGTGTTTATGGGAAAGGATTCAACAGATTATCCAATTTGGAGTTATGTGAGGAGATCAGCACCATGGAAATGTCTGGATTGTGAGAAGGATTGCAAATCCCTAGACCAGCTGGAGACTCACCGACACAGACATTCTGGGGAGAGACTGTTCCCCTGCTCTATGTGTGGGAAGGGATTTACTCTGTCATCCAACTTCATGTAACACCAGTGGATTCACACTGACAAGAGACCTTTCCCCTGACTGTGGGGGGAAAAACCTTTAAGATGTGTAAAGGTCTTAAATCAATGGTCATAATTTAACATTAACCTGTTCCCATGGGAGAGAAGGTATTCAGCTGTTCCATGTGTGGGAAGGTATTCACTTGGGGATCCAGCCTAATGTCAGACAAACGTCTTCATCATCGGGAGAGAAGCGTTGTCTGCTCTGTTTGGGAAGGAATAAACTTCCCAGTTCAGCCTAATGTCAACCGTTGAGTTGACACTGGAGAGAGACCAATAATCTGTTCTATGTGTGAGAAGGGATTTATTAAATCAGCAAAGCTTCAAATACACGAGCGTGGCCATACTAGAGAGAGAGACTGTCCGCCTGCACTGAGTGAAGGAAGGGACTCACTTAGTCATCTGTACTCAGTGAGCACCAGCACATTCACACCTTTTACCTGCTACTTGTGTGGGAAGGGGTTCACTCGGTTCTCCAACCTCAGCAGCTATGGCTTTGTTCACATCAATGAGAGAACATGTCAATGCTCTGACTGTGAGAAGAGCTTTATGAGTAGCAATGATTTGCACTGTGTGTAGCAAGGGATTCAATTATTCATCCCCACATGTGACGCTCCAGTTAAGGGGAATCAGTTTAGCTGAGTTGGTTGTATTGTTGGTTTACAGAGTAGTGTGATGTGAACAGCGTGGGTTCAATTCCCATTACCAGTTTGAGGTTTCTATGAAGGACTCTTTCATTGCCTAAGGTCTGAGGTCCCTCTGGTCAAATCACCATGAGTCGCTTCTCTCTGTAATGAAGAGAGCAGCCCCTGTGGTCTGGGAAGACTATGGTGACACACACATTCCAGTGGGGTAACGTGATCGTATTCTGTTGTTATTGCATCCAGAACTGGACTGTGTTTATTCGGTCAACAATAGTTTACTTCATTGGATGTGAATTATCTCTTTGATTGAACTGGTGTTTAATTGTTCAGGTATTAATCACATCAATAACACAGGTTTTTCTTTCCCCCTGATTTCTCTCTTGTGAGATGAGACCGATTGATATCAATTTCCTGCCCTGTTCTTGGGTCTTTTATTCATTGCAAAGACTTGATTTGTATTTATAAATGTATTTCCACACATTCAGGATTTCTGAATGTGCTTCATAGTAACTGAAGTCCTTGTGAGGTGTAGTCACTGTTGTGGGAGATATAGCAGCTGTATATCTCTAAGGCTCGACTTAGGGATCCACTTCCCTGTACCAATTCTCCCATTTACCAATCCCGCACAAATCCGGGAATTGCACCAACTCTCCCATTGAGTGTTATAATGCCCCAGGTCTCCCACTTAGAATTTAATGGCACCTGCATAAATTCTCCAGTTATTGTTGCCCTGCATCAATTCCTTCCATTTAGTTGTTCCCTGACAAACATCTTCAACGTACGGATGCCCTGCTGATTTGTTTTTCATTCAGTGATGCAGTGACCTGAATCTCTAATTTACAAATACTTGTAACATTTCTTCTTTTTATTGAATCCCTGGCCCCTATTCCCCAATTTAGTCAGGCTCTGCTCCAATTTTTCAATATATTAGCACTCCCACCAATTTTCTAATGTAACAGCACTGTGCAACAGATCTCCCATTTATTGTTTGCACCAAATCTCCCAGTTACCATGTCCCTGTACTAATTCTTCCATTTACTGATGCCCGAGCCCGATTCTACCATTTAAGGGTGCGCTACTCTAATTCTCCCAAAGTTTGTGCGAAGATTTGTAGCTCGGGTGCTCGTTGTTGTGGTTCTGTTCGCCGAGCTGGAAGTTTTTGTTGCAAACGTTTCGTGGCTAGTTGATGTTCATGTATGCGGGTTGTTAGCTGTCTTCCTGTTTGTCCTATATAGTGTTTAAATCTCATTCTACCATTTCCTGTTGCCATGCTCCAATTCTGTAATTTAGCTCCACTGTGCACCAGGTCTCTCATTTACTGATACTCCACACCAATTCTCCAATTCAGTGTTGCTTAGCACCATTTCCCTCAATTACTGACGTCCTGAACAAGTTCTCCATTCAGTTGTGCCTTACACCAATCCTCATATTGACTGATGCCCTCACCAATTTAGGGGTGCCTTACTCTCATTCCCACATCAGGTATTGTCCTGTCCCAATCCTCCCATTTAGTGCTACACTGCACCGATTCTCCCACTTACTGCTAAACTGAAACTCTCCCATTTGGTGCTAACTGCACCAATTTGCCATTGTCGGATGCCCCGTTCCAAATTCTCTTATTTCGATAAGCCCTTGCCCAATTCTTATGTTTAGTAGTTCCTTGGAATGATTCTCCAATTTCGTGGAGCGCTGCTAGAATTCTAAAATTGAGTCATAGACAAGTTGGAGTGAAGTGTCTGTTTCCATGTTGTACATCTCTATGTTGTATGACTCTATTTATGGCTCCGCTGCTCTGCACCATTTCTCCCATTTCCCAATCCTGCACAAATCCTGAAACTGCAGCAACTCTCCCATTGAGTATTATCCTGCCCTATTTACAGGCACCTGCATGAATTCTCCAATTATTGATGCCCTGCATCAATTTCTTCCATTTAATTGTTCCCTGAAACACTTCTTCCACGTACGGGTGCCCTGCTGAATTGTTTAAATTTAGTGATGCACTGAACTGACTCTCCAATTTACCGATGCTTGCAACATTTCTTTTTATTGACTCCCTGCCCCTATTCCCCAATTTAGACATGTTCTGCTCCAATCTTCTAATATATGAAGATTATATTAGAATCTTCACCAGTTTTCCAATGTAATGACTCTGTGCACCGAATCCCCCATTTATTGATTCCCACCAAGTCTCCCATTTACTCATACCCCTGTACTAATTCTTCCATTTATTGATGGCCGAGCCTGATTCTATCATCTATAGGTGCCATTTATGGCGGCACAGTGGTACAGTGGTTAGCACTGATGCCTCACAGCGCCGGAGACCCGGCTTCAATTCCCACCTCGGGCAACTGTCTGTGTGGAGTTTGCACATTCTCCCCGAGTCTGCGTGGGTTTCCTCCGGTTTCCTCCCACAGACCAAAGATGGGCAGGTTAGGTGAATTGGCCATGCTAAATTGCCGATAGTGTTAGGGGAATTGATCTGGGTGGGTTGCTCTTTGGAGGGTCGGTGTGGACTTGCTGGGCTGAACGGCTTGTTTCTACACTGTAAGAAATCTAATCATACCCTCATTCTCCCATTCTCTCATTTAACTCCACTGTGCACCAGGTCTTCCATTCAGTATTTCTCTGCAACAATTCTCCCATTTAGTAGTCCGCTGCCAGAATTCTCTAATCTTGGGACCCCTACATCATATCTCCAAATTACCGATCCTGCACATATCTTCCAGTGAGTAGTGAACAGCACCAACTCCCCCAGTTCGAGATACAGTGTATTGAATCTGGATCACTAATCCTTTTGGATCATTTGCCCTATTTACTGATTCACTGCCCGTGTTCTCCCATTTGCTCCAATTCTCGAAGTTATCAGCACCCTGCACCAAGTTTTTCGTTTACTGATACCCCACACCAATTCTCCAATGCAGTGTTGCTTAGCACCATTTCCCTCAATTACTGATGTCCTGAACAGGTTCAGTGTTGCCTTACACCAATCCTCATACTGACTGATGCCCTCACCCAATTTAGGGGTGCCCTACTCTAAATCTCCCAAACGGTATTGTCCTGCCCCAATTCTCCCATTTAGTTGCAACACAACATAACGCACCCAATTAGCACTGAATTGCACTAATTCACCCATTACCTGATGTCCTGTTGAAAATTCTCACATTTCGATAAGCCC
>NW_025210780.1:7174-8923 GCF_004010195.1 Chiloscyllium plagiosum
ATCTCCTATTTACTCATATCCCTGTACTAATTCTTCCATTTACTGATGGCCGAGCCCGATTCTACCATTTAAGGGTGCGCTACTCTAATTCTCCCATTTACTGTTGCCATGCACCAATTCTCTAATTCAGTGTTGCTGAGCATCATTTCCCCCAATTACTGACGTCCTGAACAAGTTCTCCATTCAGTATTGCCTTACACCAATCCTCTGACTGATGCCCTCGCCCAATTTAGGGGTGCCCGACTCTCATTCCCGCATCAAGTATTGTCCTGTACCAATCCTCCCATTTAGTGCTACACTGCACCAATTCTCCCATTTACTGCGAAATTGAAACTCTCCCATATGGGTCTAACTGCACTAATTTGACAATATCAGATGCCTCGTTCCAAATTCTCTTATTTCAAAAAGCCCTTGCCCAATTCTTCCATTTAGTATTTCCTTGGAATGATTCTCCAAGTTCATGGAGTGCTGCCAGAATTCTAAAATTGAGACATAGACAAGTTGGAGTGAAGTGTCTGTTTCCATGTTGTACATCTCTATGATTGTTTGACTCTATTTTTGGCTCCGCTGCTCTGCACCATTTCTCCCATTTACCAATCCTGCACAAATCCTGAAACTGCACCAACTCTCCCATTGAGTATTATCCTGCCCAATTTAAAGGCACCTGCATGAATTCTCCAATTATTGATGCCCTGCATCAATTCCTCCCACTTAATTGTTCCCTGATAAACTTCTTCCATGTACAGGTGCCCCGCTGAATTGATTTATTTTAGTGATGCACTGAACTGACTCTCCAATTTACCAATGCTTGCAACATTTCTTCTTTTTATGGATTCCCTGGCCCCTATTCCCCAATTTAGACATGCCCTGCTCCACTTTTCTAACATATTGACAATCACGCCAGTTTTCCTATGTAACTACACTGTGCGCCAGATCTCCCATTTTTTGATTCCCACCAACTCTCCCATTTACTTATATCCCTGTACTAATTCTGATAGGGCATGTTTACTGATGCCCTATCTGATTCTACCATTTAAGGGTGCGCTACTCTAATTCTCCCATTTCCTGGTGCCATGCACCCATTCTCTAATTTAGCTCCACTGTGCACCAGTTCTTCCATTCAGTATTTCCTGAGCACTATTTCCCCCAATTACTGATGTCCTGAACAAGTTCTCCTCACAGTGTTGCCTTACACCAAATCTCATACTGACTAATGTCCTCAAAAATCTCCCATCAAATATTGTCCTGCCCCAATTCTCCCATTTAGTGTAACACTGCACCAACTCTCCCATTAACTGGTGCCCTGTTACAGTTCTCAAATTTCGGTAAGCCCTTGCCCATTTCTCCCAGTAGGTAATTTAGTGGAGCACTGCCAGAATTCTTAAATTGTGCCATGGACAAGTTGGACCAAAGGATCTATTTGTGTGTTGCAACTCTCCATAATTGTATGACTCTACTTCTGGCTATTGCTCCCATTTCCCTATCCTGCACACATCCTGGAACTGCACCAATTCTCCCATTGAGTGTTATCCTGCCCCAGTTTCCCACTTCAAATTTAAATGGCACCTGCATGAGTTCCCCAATTATTGATGCCCTGCATTTTCTTTTCATTAGTGATGCACTGATCTGAATCTCCAGTTAACTGATGCTTACAACACTTCTTTTTATTGAAGGGAGAAGACAGAGGGTGGTAGGGGAGGGTTGCTTTTCAGACTGGAGGCCTGTGACCAGCGATGTGCCACAAGGATC
>NW_025210780.1:9194-20596 GCF_004010195.1 Chiloscyllium plagiosum
AATGATTCTCCAATTTAGTGGAGTACTGCCAGAATTCTTAAATTGTGCCATGGACAAGTTGGACCAAAGGATCTAATTGTGTGTTGCAACTCTCCATAATTGTATGACTCTACTTCTGGCTATTTCTCCCATTTCCCTATCCCGCACACATCCTGGAACTGCACCAACTCTCCCACTGAGTGTTATCCTGCCCCAGTTCTCCCACTTCGAATTTAAATGGCACCTGCATGAATTCCCCAATTATTGATGCCCTGCATTTTCTTTTCATTTAGTGATGCACTGAACTGAATCTCCAGTTAACTGATGCTTGCAACACTTCTTTTTATTGAAGGGAGAAGACAGAGGGTGGTGGGGGAGGGTTGCTTTTCAGACTGGAGGCCTGTGACCAGCGGTGTGCCACAAGGATCGGTGCTGGGCCCACTGTTGTTTTGTCATTTATATAAATGATTTGGATGTGACCATAGGACGAATGGTTAGTAAGTTTGCAGATGACAGTAAAATTGGAGGTGTAGAGGACAGTGAAGATGGTTACCTCAGATTACAACAGGATCTTGAGCAGATGGGCCACTGGGCTGAGGAGTGGCAGGTGAAGATTAATTTAGATAAGTCTGAGGTGCTGCATTTTGGAGAAGCAAAAGAGAGCAGGACTTACACACTTAATGGTAAGGTACTAGGGGTGTTGCTGAACAAATAGACCTGGAGTGCAGCTTCATCGATCATTGAAGGTGGACTAACATTTCGATAGGATAGTGAAGAAGGCATTTGGCATTTTTGTCTTTATTGCTCAGTTAATTGTTTAAAGTGGTTGGGAGGTCATGGTGTGGTATTGGTACGGCCACTTTTGGTATATAATGTGCAATTCTGGACTCCCTCCTATCAGAAGGGTGTTGTGAAACTTGAAAGGGTTCAAAAAAGATTTACAAGGATGTTGCCAAGGTTGGAGGGATTGTGCAAGAGGTTAAGACTGTATAGGTTGGTGCTATTATCCCTGGAGCATCAGTGGCTGAGGGTAACCTTATAGAGGTTCACAAATTCATGAACGACCCTCAACAGGGCAAAAAGGCAAGGTGATTTTCCTGTGGTGGGGGAGTCCAGAAGCAGGTGGCATGTGTTAAAGTTGAGAGGGGAAATATAAAAGGGACCGAAGGGGAACATTTTTCAAGCAGAGGGCACTGTGTGCATGAGCTGCCAGAGAAAGTAGTGGAGGCTGGAACAATTACAACATTTAAAAGGTATCTGGGTGGGTGTAGGAATTAAAAAGGGTTCAGAGGAACATGGGCCAAATTCTGACAAATAGGATGAGATTTACATCGGATATCAGTTCAGCATGGATGTGTTGGACTGAATGATTTGTTTCTGAGCTTATATTGCTCTGAGTGGGTTGAGCTCCGGATTGTAGATTTTTGAAACAGAAAATAAAGTATGGTACAGAGTTAGACTGAGAAATCCTGCTGATCTCATCAGCTTTATCCTGTTTCCCTGATCCTCCTCCTTCAATTACTGCATTTTTCAGATCCTCATTCAGAATTCCTGGAGCTCTGTAACTGGCCTGGAACAATGTGTGGAAAGTCCTATTGCAGTCCACACGAGGTACCTTTCACACTGCCCTGCTCCCACGGCCTGCAATGCTGCAGACTGAGCAGCCAACCCGAAGCACAATGATGAGCTCCTTCCGGCCCACGGCCCTCCTTCTCACTGAATGAAGACAATCACCAGAAGCAGAATCCAGCTCTTGTTGGAGCCTTGAATACCTGACTCTGTCTCACTGAGTGAAGATTGGACTCAGAAACAGAAATGAAATCAACTTCCTATCTGCATTGTGTCACTCTTTAAAATCTCTGTGTGTCTGAATTCAGGTCATTTGTTTGGAGACTGTGGATAGTGGGTCCCCAGTGAAATGGAAAGAATGGTGGAGGAGCTCACTGAGGGACATCTCTCAAAGTGAGAATCAGAAAGATGCTTTTCCACATTGGAAGGGTTTAAGGTGAATTGATGGTTCAGATAAAAGTTATACGGATGTTTGTAAAACTTAGGAACTCTGACTGTTTTCAGGCTGGAGTTTATTTTATCCTTGTATAGATTTGACACATTAACCCTCCCTCCAACACTCCAGAAGCTGTTGGAACTGTTCAGTGTTTCCAGCGGCTTCTGTAATTATTTCAGGTTCCTGACGGGAGCAGTCTCTCACTTTTCGAACAAAACAAACCCATCCTTGTGCTGCAGCCAATATTTCAATAAGAAATGGGAAGCAACAGAAGGGAAAGCTTCCAAGATGCCGAGCAATGCTGCCCGGTTCCACACTGCAATTCACAGGAACCATCGCCAGGAAAAGCAAGGAGCATTCTGGCAGATCCGATTTTATCCCGGTGGCCTTTCCTTAAAAAACGGATTTACAATTTCGATGGCCGGGAATCGAACCCGGCTTGGAAGGCAGCTATATTCCCCACTATCCCACCATCATCCTGCTAGCAGCCCCCTCCCCATTCCCAAACACCCTTAACAAGGCCGTGATCAACACCAACTGGATTGGGGCTGAAATCCAAACAAGAAATTGCTGGGGAAGCTCAGCAGGTCTGACAGCACCAGAATTGGGGCAGCAAAGTGGCTCAGTGGTTAGCACCATGGTCCCAGGTTCAATTCCAGCCTCGGGCGACGGTCTGTGTGGGGTTTGCACATTCTCCCCATGTTTGTGTGGGTTTCTTCCGGGTGCTCCGACTTCCTGCCACAGTCTAAAAATGTGCAGGTTAGGTGAATTGGCCTTGGTAAATTATCCATAGTGATTAGTCAGAGGGAAATGGGTCTGGGTGGGTTACTCTTCGGAGGGTCGGTGTGGACTGGTTGGGCTGAATGGCCTGTTTCCACACTGTAGGGAATCTCATCTAATCTCATCAGAAGCCATCAGTTCTGAAACAAATCCAAAGGGATTGGGAATTTGGTTCATTAAACAGCTAAGAGTTCAGGAAATGTGAGCAGGAGGAGACTATAAACTGTTTAAACTGTTCAGTCTCTTCTGGCAGTCAATCCAATCAGAGCTGGTTTGAGATTTCAAATCCGGTTTCCTATCCACTCCCATATCCCGTGACTCCCTGAGACCCCGGCAATCTGTCTATCCCAATCTGAAATGTACTCAGTGAGGGAGCATCCACAATCCTCAGGGAGAGAGAATATTAAAGACTCAGAGGCCTTAGAGTGAAGCGCTGTCTCCTCATCTCAGTCCCAAATAACCTGCCCCTTACCCTGAGAAGGTGGCAATCAAACCCGAATGAACTGCGGATGCTGTAACATTAACGCTGATTTCTCTGCACAGATGCTGCCTGACCTGCTGAGCTTTTCCAGCAACCCCTGAGACTGTGTTATTGTGTTTCAGATTCCCAGACCCACAGGATTAATTTTTCAGCATCTATCCTCTCAAGCATCTTCAGAATGAGATACACTCCAATGAAATCGTTTTTCTATTTACAAGAATATAGATCCAATTTATTCAGAAGCTCAGCACTGGAGCACACGGGTCCCAAATACTGAGCTTTGTTTTGTGATTCATTAATGTGTTTGGGTCATTGCCTCTGGGTCACCACGGGTTGCTCAGATATAACTGCTCTGGTGAAGGTGACGGTGAGTTATTGCCTTGAACTGCTGCCATTTATTTGGGGCAGATAAACCCACAATGATGTAAGGGAGGGAGTTCCAGGATTTCCAACCAATGGCACTTGTGGGACTGAGATGTTTTTCCAAGCCAGGGTGGGGAGTGGCTTGATGTGGAATTGTCAACTGGTGGTGTTCCCGTGTATCTGCTGTGCTCAGCATTCCACATGATAGTGCCGTGGGTCTGGAAGCTGCTCTGGAAGGAACCTTGGGGAATTTCTCCAGTACATCTTGTCTATGATACATACTGCTGCTACTGAGTGTCGGTGGTGGAGACAGGGGATGTTTGTGTCTGTGGTGCTGAGCAAGCTGCACTGCAAGTTTATTCCACCTAATTATGGAGAACACAACTCCTCTCCATCATCATCAAATCATTTCCCAGACGGACACCCAGTGATTACACGGATCTGTTAATTGTCCCAATGACCATGAGATTGTAACCAGATTCCCCTCTTCCCTGACAATGGGCTGAGGGCCATCCCGCGACTGTTGTACTGTCTCCTGGACATTCCATCTGTAAAAGCTGGGACTGAGCTGATGGGACACAGACTGTGTTACACATGGTTACACCCAGGGCAGTGTCACTCAGTGCACACCGATTCTGTCTGTCTTTTTGCACGTATCACTCTGAATGTGTGTGTGCATTACCGTGTGTGTTTCTTTCTGTGTGTTTTCGTCTGTGTCTACTCATCTATCTCTAACTATCAGTGTTTGTGTGAGTATGCGTGTGTCTCATTGGGTGTATTAGTGAGTGTCTCCATTTTTCTGTATCTCTGTGTCTGTATCTCTGTGCAGCGGGCTCCCTGTTGTTTTGGGAACTGTCTACATTGAAATGGGGCAGATGTCAATACATACAGATACTCAGAGACCAAGACATGTGCAGAGAAACATATCGCAGCACATAGAGAGACAAATACAATCACACAGGCACACACACACAAACACACAGACAGATATTGATGGAGACAGCAAAGGTGAAGACACTGACAGAATTCCTTGTTCCTAAAACTAAATGAGAAATGAATAGATTTTTAAGGAATATTTGACTTTACTCGAAAGTTGTCCATGATTTTAGCTGGATGGCTGTGCCTTTAACAAAGTTGTGATGGAAATAAGAAAACGTGGCTTAGATCCCAGAGTGCGAGGTTACCTTTGAAAGGTGAAAGCAGTTTCGATCAATGAACCACTTTTGGCCATCCCTGAGTTTTCCAGTCTTATCACAATGGACGCTGATGCTGGTGAATTGGGGCAAAGTGCTGTCTTGTTCCAGGATGATGAGTTAGGAATTGTGAAACCTGGAGGATGCTGCTATTAGAAACAATACCAGTCATTGGGAAAAATACTCTCCCAGAGGAAAGGGGGCTTTGGGATTACTGTTGGCTCTTCAGCACTTTGAAGGCTAACCAACAAAGAACAATGACATACTAAATTACACAGATTGTAATCCACTGGCCTTCTTTACAAAGGTTCAAATAAACAATGCAAGACTGTTCCGATCGAATCTTTTGTTGTCACCATTTTATGTAAATGTTATACACATTACTGGATAACTTAATGTGAATTCGATGGATTGTCCCAAGAGTCAGATACTGGAATATGTAAAATTTTAAGGAATGCTATGATTGCATAACATTGGAAGAAAGGAGAAAGAATAAATAGATTGCAGTTTTTTGTAAATTTTGTGCATCATGTATTTTGCAAGTAAATGCGTTTTTGAAATGGCATTTTCGTTTTCTCAGGGCGACTGCAAATCAAAATTGTTTTTTTAAAATCTTCAGTTTAATTTGGACTAAAATGTGAAAAGAGCGACCTTACAAACAGCCGATTGGTGGAAGATTGTGCACGGTTTGACAGCAATGAGAGTGAGCCAGTGATTGAAGTCTGGTTGGACATGAACGGAGTTATTCACAGATGGAACTTTGGATTGAAACAAGGAGCTGATTGATAATTGGCCACTAGTTCACCAATGCCAAAGGCTGTCTGCCTGCCAACAGAGATGTGATTGGTTCTCAGGCAGCTAAACAGCTTGGGACCCTGAACAAGATACAGAGAAGTCTTCAGCTGTTCAGGAGCTCTCTCTGTTCTGTGCAGTAAAAGGCAGTTTAATCCTGAAGAAACCTGGTTTATTTTTGATTCAGCTGTTCCTATGAGCTCTGCCTTTGTAATGAGTGTTATACGGACTGTCTATAAGTATTAACCAGTCCTTCTACCTCTTGTAAATCAATGCGAGCCTGCAAGATGCAATGCACAAATTTACCAAGGCTCTAAAGGAAGTACATTCCAAAGGCATGACAACTAAGAAATGGAGGGGCTGGGGAAACAGATGAATGGGAAGGTTATTACATGGAGCCAGTTATCAAACCTGGATCAATGAAGAGTGCAGGATTGGGTATATCTAAAAGTAAGGTGTCAACCTGGTGTAGGTACAACACAGAAATACTTGCATGCCAGAAACCATGTGCAGCAACGTAAGTGACTCCTGCCTCCATGAATCAGACATAAGCTCTGCAGTCCTGCCACCTCCCATCGTGAATGATGGAGGACAATTTAATAAATCATTGCTTTCACTTGAATGTCGAGACTGAGGGTGATCTAATAGCTCCTTACCAAATTATGACAGGCATGGATGTAATGGATGGTCGAAGCCTTTTACACAGGCGACAGGAGACATAAGTCTAAGGTGTTATCGATGAGACAAGACCCAAACGTATGGTGAGGAGCTTTGATTTGATTTGATATGATTTATGATTGTCACATATACCGAGACACAGTGAAAAATATTGTTTTGCGTGATATCCAGTACAAATCATGTCTTATATAAGGACAATGGGAGGTGTGGCCATAGAACAGGTGCAGAGACGGATGAACTCTAACATATGACTGGCCCGGTCATAAGTCTGATATCAGCAGGGAAGAAATTGTTACTGAACCTACTGGTACATGTTTATAAACTTATGTATCTTCTGTCCAATGGAAGAGGGTGGAAGAGAGTATTGCAGGGGTGGGAGGGGCCTTTGATTATGATGGCTGCTTTCCTGAAGCAGTGGGAAGTCGAGACCGAGTCAGATGGAAGGAAATGTGATTTGGGTTATGGACTGGGTTGGGTTCATGCCTCTCTGTAATTTCTTGCAGTACGGACAGAGCAGGTACCATACCAAGGTGTGATGCATCTGGATAGGATGCTTTCTCCAGTGCAATATAAAAATTGGTCAGAGTCATTACCGAAATGCTAAATTTCCTTCACCTTCTGAGGATGAGCTTTCTTGGCTGTAGAGCTGACATGGATGGACTGATTGTTGGTAATATTAATTCCTCAGACCTTGAAGCTCTCAATCACCTCCACCTCAGCACCAATGACAGAGACCAGGGTCTGTCCTTCAGTCCACTTCCTGAAGTCAATGACCAGTTCCTTTGTCTTGCTGACATTGAGGGAGAGATTGTTGTCTTTACACCATACCACTGAGCTCACTTTCCTGTACTCTGTCTCACTGTTGTTTGAGATACTACCCACTATGGTGGTGTCATTAGCTAATCTGTAAATGGAGTTGGAGCTGAATGTGGCCATACCGTCATGAGAGGGTAAGAAATATAGAAGGGGGCTGAGTACACAGCCTTGCAGGGCACCAGTATAGCGGATTATCATAGAGGAGTTGTTCTCAACCATCCTTATTGATTCTGATCTGCAGGTCAGAAAGGTGAGGATCCAGTTGTAGAGGTGAGGAAAGAGTCCCAGGGCTCAGACTGTGTCGATGGGTCTTGTTGGCATTATGGTGATCAAGGCAGAGCTAAAGTCAATATCTCGGAGTCTGACTTATCCAGACATTCCTGGGATGTGTGAAGGGGAGGAAGATGGCGTCTGCGTGTGACACTTGGTAAATGCCCGTTTTCTGGATAAATGCTCCTGATTCCACGCCAAAACTCTGACAGATTCTGCGCAAGTCTTCATAATTACAATTCAGTAGCAGACCTGTTATGTTATTTTATGTGTATTTCCATCGTTTTTAATGGTTGAAGTTTGGAAAGTCAGACAGACTGCTGACATTTTTAATTATCTCAGGGCACTGACTTTAAACAGATTCGTGAATCCACATGTGAAACAATTGAAACATTGTAACATAGTTCTCCATATCCTGCTTTTGCTGTTTAATTTGTAAATTAACGTTTCTACAATGCAGGAATGTATGAATGGAAAAGGCTTTTCATTCATTTGCCCCTCTCTTCTGTGCTAACTGAATTCCAGACTCAAACTGAAGTCTTCCCTGTTCCTGCATCCAGATTAACATTGTACCATTGAGTTTAGATTGTCCCTCCTCTAACATCCAAAATACATCGGTTCCCATCTCGCTTTATTTCATCTGCAGGAGGCCGAGAGATGATAATGTACAAAGTGCAAGGTGTGTCTTAATCTGCAAAGCAGGACAAATGTTTTCAGAAGTGTCAGGCAGTTAGCCATTTTAGGTTTGTTCAAAGCAGCCATTTCATGTTAGCACAACACTGACAGTGACTTTATAAACATGGAAAGGCAAGACCGAGTGGGGACTTGGGAGTCCATGTGCAAGTGAATGCAGCGAAGATTCGCAGGACTATAGCCGGACAGCACGGGTTCAATGGTCAGGGAAATGACACAAGCCCAGGATGGTGTCACTGGAATTTAGAAAGATCTAAAATTATGTAAGTTTGAGATTTATGACCGGAAATGTTGTGTTAGATAGGGAGAAAATATTTTAGTTGTTTCTGGAGGCTCATTGTCGAGTAACCTAACAATAGACTGAAGCCCTTTGGAAACTCAGGCCGTGTTCAGCGTGAGGTTAGGTTGGTTTAAACCACCCGATACTGTCCCCATTAAACTCTCGCAGAAAAAGGGTCCACATGGGGTTAGGTTCAGAGTAAAGCTTTCTCTACACTGTCCCCATCAACCAATCCCAGGACAGGTACAGTATGGAGTTAGATGAGGAGCAAAACTCCCTTTACATCGCCCCCATGAAACCTTCCCAGGATAGGGATCATAAGACCATAAGATAATAAGACATCGGAGTGGAAGCAAGGCCATTCAGCCCATTGTGTCCATTCCACCATTTAATCATGGCTGATGGGCGTTTCAATTCCACTTACCCACACTTTCCCTGTAGCCCTTAATTCCCTGCGAGATCCTTTCCATGTCTTCTCATTTCCATTCCAAATTGACTCCCTCTAATTTTAAAGCTGTGCACACGGGTCCTAGTCTCTTCGCCGAAGAGAAACAACTTCCCAGCATCCACCATTTGTAAGCCATGCATTATCTTGTAAATTTCTATTCGATCTTCCCTTAACCTTCTAAACTCTCATGATTACAATCCCAGGATCCTCAGCCATTCGTATGTTAGGCCTACCATTCCAGGGATCATCCGTGTGAATCTCTGCCTGACATGCTCCAGTGCCAGTATGTCCTTCCTGAGGTGTGGGGCCCAAAACTGGATACAATGTTGTAAATGGGGCCAAACCCAAGCTTTATAAAGTCTCAGAAGCACACGCTGTTTTTACATTCCAACACTCTTTATATAAATGTCAACATTGCACGTACTTTCTTAATCACGGACTCAACCTGCAAGTCAACATTTAGAAAATCCTGGACTCGCACTCCCAGATCCTTTGTACTTTGGCTTTATGAATTTTCTCACCGTTTAAAAAATAGTCCATGTCTGTATTCTATTTTCCAAAGTTCAAGACCTCGCATTTATTCACATTGAATTTCATCAGCCATTTCCAGGACTACTCTCCTAAACTGTCTTAACCTTTCTGCAGCCTCCACAACTCATCAGTACTACCTGTCTGTCCACCTAACTTCGTATCATCGGCAAACTTTGCCAGAATACCCCCAGTCCCTTCATCCAGATCATTAATATATAAAGTGAACAGCTGCAGTCCCAACACTGAACCCTGTGGGACACCACTTGTCACTAACTGCCATTCTGAAGAAGAACCTTTTATCCCACCTCTCTGCCTTCAGTCAGACAGCCAAACCTGAATCCATGCCAGGAGCTCACCTTGAACACTATGGGCCTTCCCCTTACTCAGCAGCCTCCCATGAGGCACCTTATCAAAGGCCTTTTGGAAGTCTAGATCGATAACAATCACAGAGACAATAAAACACTTTCTTCTTATGACCAAAAACTGATTGTCTTCCATCCACTGGTGTCCCGGTCTTGTGTGAGTCACAGATTGAGCTCTGAAACATCTCCAGGACAATCTCATCCAGTATCTGTGGCTCTGGCTCTGTATCAGTGTCTGAAAGTCTCCCTGTTTCTAACATTACCTCCATTCCCTACAATGCCGGATAATTTCCAAAACAGTTCGATTACCTGTAAAACATTTTGGGATACCCTTCAGATATAAAACAGAAAGTGCTTTATAACTGCCCACACCCTCCGTTTAAATGAGGATATTCAGTGTATTTCTGCTACATTTATATTGTCCGTAAATCACACAGAACATTCACACCCAGGGACCGTGAACAATCCGGAAGGTCCATGACGTCTCGGTCTTTATTGCAGGTGATTGGCCATCGACAGTAAGGAAGCCTTCCTGTGACTGTTTCACTGAGACAGCATCAGGAATCCTGTGGCCCACTTTGATCCTCACACTGACTGTTCATCGTCTCTGCAAATAAAACCACATTTTCAAGATGCAGGAATGTGAACGAAAACAGCTACTGATGTGCTTCCCCAATGTAATCACTGATACTTTTTAGGGGGAGATTTTCAGGAGGACATTAAACTGACAGAAACACAGAAACCAGGAGCAGGAAGAGGCCATTCAGCCCTTCCAGCCTGCTCTCCCATTCAGTGTGGTCATGTCTGACTCTCTATCTCACCGCTATATTCCCAATTTCTCTCCAAACCCCGTGATGTCATTAACCAGTAAAAAAAAACATTATCAATGTCTTTCCTGAATATGCTCAGTAACCTTTGCACCACAGCCTTCTGTGGGCGAGAATTCCTCAGGCTGATCACTCTGTGTGAAGATAATTCTCTTCCTCTCTACTTGAAATGTGTGAGCCCATGTCTTGAGACTGTGATGCTTGTTCTGATAATACCTGCCCAGGGGATACAGCCCACCCCCTGTATCTCGTCTGTCCAACTGTTAGAATTGGATACATTTCCATCAGATCCCCCTCTCATTGTCCTGAATACATGCCCAGATAAACCAACCTCTCATGGGACAGTGCTGTCATCCCTGGGACTTGCCGAGTGAAGCTAATGAGCTGTCAGAGGAAGTGGTGGAGGATGGTACAATGACAACATGTGATTTACGTTTGTAGGAGGAACAGAAATAAAAAACAGAATGACTCGGTTGAAAATAGTGAGAAGTTATTTAATATCATTATCCAGAGGGATTTATGGGATCAGAAATGTAACTGATAGTGGAGTCAATGAGAAGGAGGACAAATGCTACATTGTCAGTTATTTCCAGCAGACCAGATAAGGACAGGGAGGTAGTCTGCTGTGAAACTTTCTCAGCTAGGTTTTCCCTTTCATTGAAGATATTAATATCCCTTTGGATCCTCTGTCACACAATCGCTCTGTAACACATTCTACACACAGCATCACTGGGGTCTCTCACATTGAGGATGACTCTCTTCCACTCTGAGTGAGTCACTCGGTGGCTGTACAGACCAATGCTGCTTATTGGGATGGATTCCTGAAACAGGGAACGTTTTCAGGTTGGAGGTACTTACAGAGATAGAGGCTGTGCACACTCATGGATGCTTCAGGCTGGGTGAT
>NW_025210781.1:0-1076 GCF_004010195.1 Chiloscyllium plagiosum
AAAGTGATGGTCCTGGCTGAGCATTTTTAACCCTCACTAGAGGCCTGCTGCAGACTCTGCCTGGGCAGAAAATCTGCCTTTCTGCCTGAAGTCCATTCCTGAGTTACTAAATCAAGATGTTCTTACACAGACATTTTGAAGTCCAAATCTCTCAATGCCAACAAACATTGTAAAAAGTGCTTAAAACCTCGGTTTAGTAGCTGTATGTTCTAAATTGTGCTTATGATTGCAGGAAATCATTGTGAGAGCATATGGACATGAACAGACAAAGAATATAGGCAAGACTTTATCTGGAGAAACTATAAGATTTGAGCTTGGTATATCCATGATGACCATGTATGAGACTATCTGATGTTAAAAAATGATGAATAATTTTAGCTTGAAGTTTAAACCTGAAGAAGGCAGTTGTTAACTTTGCTTTCTCCTCAACCTGTATGACTTGAATCCAAACTCATACAGTGGCATTAGACCACACAATAAAAATGGTGGCAGCTATGGGATACTCTACCTTGAAATTATAGCAGCCATGAAAATCAAAAAGCAGTCCTGAGATCATTTGGAGATTATTAAAAAATGTTCTTAATGGAATAGCCAGTGCAGATCTAAGAGCCAAAAAGGCAACAATGCTGAAAAGCTGCTTTGAAGAAAACAACTCTGAAAAGAAAACTCCTTCAGAGAAACCACCTGTCGATTATACATCTCAAAAACCCTTTCATAGCCAGCAATAAATAAACTGTGAGAGCAATAAAAACCCACTGGATCTAAAGGGATCTATTTACAAAAAGAGGCTGATTACAAGATTAGCAGGACTTATACACTTAATGGTAAGGTCATAGGGAGTGTTTCTGAACAAAGAGACCTTGGAGTGCAAGTTCATAACTCCTTGAAAGTGGAGTCGCAGGTAGATAGGATAGTGAAGAAGGCGTTTGGTATGCTTTCCTTTATTGGTCAGAGTATTGAGTACAGGAGTTGGGAGGTCATGTTGCGGCTGTACAGGACATTGGTAAGGCCACTGTTGGAATATTGTGTGCAATTCTGATCTCCTTCCTATCGGAAAGATGTTGTGAAACTTGAAA
>NW_025210781.1:14609-20607 GCF_004010195.1 Chiloscyllium plagiosum
CACACACCACCCCCAGCCTGACCCTCACTGCCGCCCCCACACCGCCCCCAGCCTGACCCGCACTGCCGTCCACACACCAGACCCAATCTGACCCTCACTGCCATCGACACAGCGCCCCCAAGCCTGACCCGCACCGCCTTCAACACACTGCCCCCAGCCTGACTCGCATTGCTGTCCACCCACTGCTCCCAGCCTGACCTGCACTGCCGTCCACACACCACACCCAACCGGACCCTAACTGCAGTCCACATACCGCCCCCAGCCTGACCCACACTGCCGTCCACACACCGTCCCCAGCCTGGCCATCACTGCAATCCACACACCACCCCCAAACTGACCCACACTGCCGTCCACATACCGCCACCAGCCTGACCCGCACTGCGGTCGACACACGGCCCTCAGCCTGACCCTCACTGCCGTCCACACACCACCCCATCCTGACCATCACTGCAATCCACACACCACCCCCAAACCGCCGTCCACATACCGCCCCCAGCCTAACCCGCACTGCCGTGCACACACCGCCACCAGCTTGACCTTAACTGCCGTCCACCTACCACCCCCAGCCTGACACGCACTGATGTCCACACACGACCCCTAGCCTGAACCGCACTGCCGTCCACACACCGCCCCAGCCTGACCATCACTGCCGTCCACACACTGCCCCAGCCTGACCCTCACTGCACCGACACACCGCCCCCAGCCTTACCATCACTGCCGTCCACACACCGCACCCAGCCTGCCCATCACTGCAATCCACATACCGGCCCCAGCCTGACCACCACCGCCGTCCACACACTGCCTCCAGCCTGACATCACTGCTGTCCACACACCGCCCCCAACCTGACCATCACCGCCGTCCACACACCGCCCCCAGCCTGACCATCACTGCCATCCAAACACGGTCCTCAGCCTGACTATCACTGCAATCCACACACCGCCCCCAGCCTGGCCGTCACTGCAATCCACACACCGACCCAGTCTGACCCTAACTGCCGTCTAGATACTGCCCCCAGCCTGACCATCACCGCAATCCACACACCACACCCAACCTGACCCTCACTGCCGTCCACACACCGCCTCCAGCCTGACCCGCACTGCCGTCCACACACCTGCCCCAGCCTGACCCGCACTGCCGTCCACACACTGCCCCCAGCCTGACCATCAATGCAATCCACACACCGCCCCCAGCCTGACCCTCACTGCCGTCCGCACACCGCCCCCAGCCTGACCCGCACTGCCGTCCACACACCAGACCCAATCTGACCCTCACTGCCATCGACACAGCGCCCCCAAGCCTGACCTGCACTGCCATCCACACACCGCCCCCAGCCTGACTCGCATTGCTGTCCTCACACTGCTCCCAGCCTGACCTGCACTGCCGTCCACACACCGCCCCCAACCGGACGCTAACTGCCGTCCACATACCGCCCCCAGCCTGACCCGCACTGCCGTCCACACACCGCCACCAGCCTGACCTTCACTGCTGTCCACCTACTGCCCCCAGCCAGACACGCACTGACGTCCACACACCGCTCCCAGCCTGACCATCACTGCCGTCCACATACCGCCCCCAGCCTGACCCTCACTGCACCGACACACCGCCCCCAGCCTGACCATCACTGCCGTCCACACACCGCCACCAGCCTGACCCGCACTGCGGTCCACACACGGCCCTCAGCCTGACCCTCACTGCCGTCCACACACCACCCCCAACCTGACCATCACTGCAATCCACACACCACCCACAAACTGACCCTAACTGCCGTCCATATACCGCAACCAGCCTGACCCGCACTGCGGTCCACACACGGCCCTCAGCCTGACCCTCACTGCCGTCCACACACCACCCCCAACCTGACCATCACTGCATTCCACACACCACCCCCAAACTGACCCTGACTGCCGTCCACATACCGCCCACAGCCTGACCCGCACTGCCGTCCACACACCGCCACCAGCTTGACCTTAACTGCCATCCACCTACCGCCCCCAGCCAGACACGCACCGATGTCCACACACGGCCCCTAGCCTGAACCGCATTGCCGTCCACACACTGCCCCCAGCCTGACCATCACTGCCGTCCACACACTGCCCCCAGCCTGACCATCACTGCAGTCCACACACCTACCCCAGCCTGACCCTCACTGCCGTCCCCACACCGCCCCCAGCCTGACCCGCACTGCCGTCCACACACGAGACCCAATCTGACCCTCACTGCCATCGACACAGCGCCCCCAAGCCTGACCCGCACTGCCATCCACACACAACCTCCTGCCCGACCCGCATTGCTGTCCACACACTGACCCCAGCTTGACCATCACTGGGGTCAATACACCGCCCCCAGCCTGAACCTCACCGCCCCCAGCCTGACCCGCACTGCCGTCCAAACACCGCCCCCAGCCTGGCCATCACTGCCGTCCACTCACCGCCCCGAGCCTGACCCTCACTGCCGTCCACACACCACCCCCAGCCTGATCCTCACTGCCCCCCGCCGGACCCCCAAGCCTGACCCTCACCGCTGCTCCCAGCCTGCTGCCCCCAGCCGGACCCTCACTGCCGTCCACACACCGCCCCCAGCCTGACCTTCACCGCCTCCAGCCTGACCCTCACCGCCCCCAGCCTGACCCGCACTGCCGTCCACACACCGCCCCAATCCTGACCCTCACTGCCGTCCACACATTGCCCCCAGCCTGGCCATCACTGCAATCCACACATTGCCCCCAGCCTGGCCATCACTGCAATCCACACAGCGCCCCCAGCCTGACCCTCAACGCTGTCCACACACCGCCCTCAGCCTGACCCGCACTGCCGTCCACACACCTGCCCCAGCCTGACCCGCACTGCCGTCCACACACCACCCCCAGCCTGACCCGCACTGCCGTCCACACACGGCCCCCAGCCTGACCTGCACTGCCGTCCACACACCACCCCCAACCGGACCCTAACTGCCGTCCACATACCGCCCCCAGCCTGACCCGCACTGCCGTCCACACACCGCCACCAGCCTGACCGTCACTGCTGTCCACATACAGCTCCCAGCCTGACACGCACTGACGTCCACACACCGCTCCCAGCCTGACCATCACTGCCGTTCACACACCGCCCCCAGCCTGACCCTCACTGCACCGACACACCGCCCCCAACCTGACCATCACTGACGTCCACACACCGCACCCAGCCTGACCATCACTGCAATCCACATACCGCCCCCAGTCTGACCATCACTGCCATCCAAACACTGTCCTCAGCCTGGCCCTCACTGCAATCCACGCACCGCCCCCAGCCTGGCCATCACTGCAATCTACACACCGCACCCAGCCTGAATCTCACCGAATTCCATCACCTCTCCCAGCCTGACCCATCACTGCATGACTCACACCGCCCGCAGCCTGATCCGCACTGCCGTCCACACAACGCCCCCAGCCTCACTCTCACCGCCGACCACACACCGCCCCCAGCCTGGCCATCACTGCAATCTACACACCGCACCCAGCCTGAATCTCACCGAATTCCATCACCTCTCCCAGCCTGACCCATCACTGCATGACTCACACCGCCCGCAGGCACCAGCCTGACCCTCCCAGCCAGCCACACGCCACTCCCAGCCTGACCCTCACCGCCATCCACACCCCACCCCAGCCTGACTCTTCAGCCAGCCACTCGCCACTCCCAGCCAGACCCTCACGCCGTCCACACACCACCCCCAGCCTGACCCTTCAGCCAGCCACGCGCCAAGACCAACCTGACCCTCACCACTATCCACACACCGCCAGCAGCCTGACCCTCACAACCATCCAACACTGCCGCCAGCCTGACCCGCACCACCGTCCAACATCGCCCCCAGCCTGACCCCCACCGCCCCCAGCCTGACCCTCACTGTCGTTAATCACAGGCCCCAGCCTGACTCTCACTATCGTCCACACATAGCCTTCAGCTTGAACCTCAACGCTGTCCAAACAGTGCCCCCAGCCTGACTCCCAACACCGTCCAACACCGCCCCAAAGCTGACCCTCACTGCCCCAGCCTAACTACCAACAACATCTAACACCGCCCCCAACCTGATCCTCACCACCCCTAGCCTGACTCCCAACACCGTCCAACACCGTCCCAGCCTGACCCTCACCGTCCCCAGCCTGACCCTCACTGTCGTTAATCACAGCCCACACCTTGACTCTCACTGTCGTCCACACATGGCCTTCAGCCTGAACCTCAACGCTGCCCACACAGCGCCCCCACCCTGACACTCACCGCCCCAAGCATGACTCCAAACACCGTCCAACTCCGCCCCCAACCTGACCCTCACTGCTCCAGCCTAACTACCAACATCGTATCACACCGCCGCAAGCCTGACCCTCACCGCCGTGCACATGCCACTCCCAGCCTGACCCTCACTGCTGTTCCCACACCATCACCAGCCTGACCCTCTCAGCCAGCCACACGCCACTCCCAGCCTGACCCTCACCGCCGTCCACACACCACCCCCAGCCTGACCCTTCAGCCAGCCACATGCCAAGACCAACCTGACACTCACCACTATCCACACACCGCCAGCAGCCTGACCCTCACCACCGGCCAACACTGCCGCCAGCCTGACCCTCACCACAGTCCAACATCGCCCACAGCCTGACCACCACCGCCCCCGGCCTGACCCTCACTGTCGTTAATCACAGGCCCCAGCCTGACTCTCACTGTCGTCCACACATAGCCTTCAGCTTGAACCTCAACGCTGTCCACACAGTGCCCCCACCCTGACACCCAACACCGTCCAACATCGCCCCCAGCCTGACCCCCACCGCCCCCAGCCTGACCCTCACTGTCGTTAATCACAGGCCCCAGCTTGACTCTCACTGTCGTCCACACATGGCCTTCAGCCTGAACCTCAACGCTGTCCAATTAGCGCCCTCAGCCTGACACTCACCGCCCCAAGCATGACTCCCAACACCGTCTCACACCGCCGCCAGCATGATCCTCACCGTCGTTAATCTCGGCCCATAGCCTGACTCTCACTGTCGTCCACACATGGACTTCAGCCTGAACCTCAACGCTGTCCACACACCGGCCCCAACCTGACACTCACCGCCCCCAGCCTGACTCCCAACTCTGTCTAACACCACCCCCAACCTGACCCTCACCACCCCCATCCTGACCCTCACTGTCGTTAATCACAGCCCCAGCCTGACTCTCACTATCGTCCACACATGGCCTTCAGCCTTAACCTCACCGCTGCCCACACACCGCCCACAGCCTGACACTCACCGCCCCAGCCAAACTACCAACATCGTCTAACACCGCCCCCAACCTGACCCTCACTGCCCCAGCCTTACTACCAACATCGTCTCACACCGCCGCCAGCCTGACCCTCACCGTCGTTAATCTCGGCCCACAGCCTGACTCTCACTATCGTCCACACATGGCCTTCAGCCTGAACGTCAACGCCGTCCACACACCGGCCCCAGCCTGACACTCGCCACCATCCACACACCACCGCCAGCCTGACCCTCACCGCCGTCCACACACCGCCCCATGCTGAACACTCTCCGCCCCAGCCTAACTACCAACATCGTCTAACACCGCCCCCAACCTGACCCTCACTGCCCCAGCCTAACTACCAACATCGTCTAACACCGCCCCCAACCTGACCCTCACCGTCGTTAATCTCGGCCCATAGCCTGACTCTCACTGTCGTCCACACATGGCCTTCAGCCTGAACCTCAATGCTGTCCACACACCGGCCCCAGCCTGACACGCACCACCATCCACATGCCACCCCCAGCGTGACCCTCACTGCCGTTCCCACACCGGTACCAACCTGACCCTCCCAGCGAGCCACACGCCACTCCCAGCCTGACCCTCACCGCCGTCCACACACCACCCCCAGCCTGACCCTTCAGCCAGCCACACGCCAATCCCAGCCTGACCCTCACCGCCGTCCACACACCACCCCCAGCCTGACCCTTCAACCAGCCACACGCCAAGACCAACCTGACACTCACCA
>NW_025210782.1:0-1350 GCF_004010195.1 Chiloscyllium plagiosum
TAGAGTCATAGAGATGTACAGCATGGAAACAGACCCTTCGGTCCAACCCATCCATGCCAACCAGATATCCCAACCCAATCTAGTCCCACCTGCCAGCACCCGGCCCATAGCCTTCCCAATCCTTCCTATTCATATACCCATCCAGATGCCTTTTAAATATTACAATTGTACGAGCCTTAGAGTCAAATAGTATAGAGATGTACAGCACGGAAACAGATTCTTCGGTCCAACCGTCCATGCCAACTAGATATCTTAAATAAATCTAGTCCCATTTTCCAGCACTTGGCTTATATCCCTCTGAGATTAGAGTGGTGCTGGAAAAGCACAGCAGTTCAGGCAGCATCTGAGGAGCAGGAGAATCAACATTTCCGGCATAAGCCCTTCATCAGGAGTCCTGCACCACTCTAATCTTGACTCTAATCTCCAGCATCTGCAGTACCCACTTCCTCCATATCCCTCTGAACCCTTCCTGTTCATGGAACCATCCAGACAACGTTTAGATGTTGTAATTGTACCAGCCTCCATCACTTCCTCTGGCAGCTCATTCCATACTTGCACATCTTCTGCATGAAAACGTTGCCCCTTAGATCCCTTTTAAATCTTTCCCCTCTCATCTTGAACCTATGGCCTCTAATGCTGGACTCCCCGACCCCAAGGAAAATACCTTGTCTATGTATCTTATCCAGGTCGCTCATGATTTTATAAACCTCTATAAGGTAACCCCACAGCCTCTGACACTTCAGGGAAAATAGTCCCACCCTATTCAACCTCTCCCTATAGCTCAAACATTCCAACCCTGGCAACATCCTTGTAAATCTTTTCTGAACCCTTTCAGATTTCACCACATCCTTGTACACAATATTCCAAAAGTGACCTAACCACGTCCCGCACAGCCACAACATGACCTCCCAACTCCTATACTCAATGCACTGACCAATAAAGGCAGGCATACCAAATAGACAATAGACAATAGACAATAGGTGCAGAAATAGGCCACTCTGCCCTTCGCGTCTGCACCACCATTCAATATGATCATGGCTGATCATCCTTAATCAGTATCCTGTTCCTGCCTTATCTCCATAACCATTGATTCCACTATCCTTGAGAGCTCTATCCAACTCTTTCTTAAGTGAATCCAGAGATTGGGCCTTCACTGCCCTCTGGGGCAGAGCATTCCACACAGCCACCACTCTCTGGGTGAAGAAGTTTCTCCTCATCTCTGTCCTAAATGGTCTACCCCGTATTTTTAAGCTGTGTCCTCTGGTTCGGCACTCACCCATCAGCGGAAACATGTTTCCTGCCTCCAGAGTGTCCAATCCTTTAATAATCTTATAAGTCTCAATCAGATCC
>NW_025210782.1:1610-18886 GCF_004010195.1 Chiloscyllium plagiosum
TGTCACAGCCTGGTCTCTCAGTGTGTCACAGCCCGGTCTCTCGGTGTATCACAGCCCGGCCTCTCAGTGTGTCACAGCCTGGTCTCTCAGTGTATCACAGCCCGGTATCTCGGTGTATCACAGCCCGGTCTCTCAGTGTGTCACAGCCCGGTCTCTCGGTGTATCACAGCCCGGTCTCTCAGTGTATCACAGCCCGGTCTCTCAGTGTATCACAGCCCGGTCTCTCGGTGCATCAGACCGGTCTCTGGATTGTGATCAGCCCGGTCTCTGGATAGTATATCAGCCAGTTTTCTGAGTGGTGTATCAGCTCAGTCTCTGTGTGTTGTATGAGCCCATTCTCTTGGTGGTGTATGAGCCCGGTCTCTGGGCAGTATATCAGCCAGTTCTCTGGGTGGTGTATCAGCCCGGTCTCTGATCGGGATATCAGCCCAGTCTCTGTGTGGTATATTAGCCCGGTCTCTGGGCAGTTTATCAGCCTGGTCTCTAGGCGGTATATGAGCCCGATCTCTGGGCAGTACATCAGTCTGGTCTCTGTGTGCTGTATGAGTCCAGTTTCTGTGTGGTATATCAGCCCTGACTCTTGGTGGTATATCAGCCCGGTGTCTGGGCGGTATATCAGCCCGGTCTCTGTGTGGGATATTAGCCCGGTCTCTGTGTGGTGTATGAGCCCGGTCTCTGCGTGGTATATCTGCCCGGTCTCTGAGTGTTATATCAGCCTCGTCTCTGGGCGGTGTATCAGCCCCGTCTCTGGCTGGTATCTCAGCTGGTCTCTGGGTGGTATATCAGCCCAGTGTCTGGGCAGTATGTCAGCCCGGTCTCTGGGCAGTATATCAGCCCGGTCTCTGGGTGGTATATCAGCCCGGTCTCTGTGTGGTATATCAGCCTCGTCTCTGGGCAGTATATCAGCCCGGTCTCTGGGTGGTGTATCAGCCCTGTCTCTGGCTGGTATATCAGCCCGGTCTCTGGGTGGTATATCAGCCCTGTCTCTGTGTGGTATATCAGCCTCGTCTCTGGGCAGTATATCAGCCCTGTCTCTGGCTGGTATATCAGCCTGGTCTCTGGTCGGTATATCAGCCTGGTCTCTGGGTGGTGTATCGGTCCAGTAACTGGCTGGTGTATCAGCGAGGTCTCTTAGTGGTATTACATCCCGGTCTCTAAGTGTTGTATCTGCCCGGTCTCTGGGTGATGTATCAGCCCGGTCTCTGTGTGCTGCATGAGCCCAGTCTCTGGGTGGTATATCAGCCCTGACTCTGGGTGGTGTATCAGCCTGGTCTCTGGGCAGTATATCAGCCCGTTCGCTGGGTGATGTATCATCAGCCCGGTCTCTGTTCGGGATATCAGCCCGGTCTCCAGGTGGCGTGTCAGCTCGGTCTCAGGGTGGTATATCAGCACGGTCACTGGTCAGTATATCAGCCCGGTCTCTGCGTGGTGTATCAGCCCGGTGTCTGGGTGGTATATCACCCCATGTATGTGTGGTATATCAGCCCGGTCTTTGGGTGTTATATCAGCCCTGTCTCTGTGTGGTATATCAGCCCCATTTCTGTGTGGTATATCAGTACCGGTCTTTGGGTGTTATATCAGCCCTGTCTCTGTGTGGTATATCAGCCCGGTCTCTGGGTGGTATATCAGCCCGGTCTCTGGGTGGTGTATCAGCCCGGTCTCTGGGTGGTGTATCAGCCTCATCTCTGAGTAGTTTATCAGTCCGGTCTCTGTGTGGTTTCTCAGCCTCATCTCTGCGCGGTGTATTAGCCCGGTCTCTGGGTGGTATATCAGCCCTGTCTCTGGCTGGTATATCAGCCCGGTCTCTGGGCGGTGTATCAGCCCGGTCTCTGGGTGGTATATCAGCCCTGTCTCTGGCTGGTATATCAGCCTGGTCTCTGTGCGGTATATCAGCCTGGTCTCTGTGTGGTATATCAGCCTGGTCTCTGTGTGGTATATCAGCCTGGTCTCTGTGCGGTTTATCAGCCCTGTCTCTGGGTGGCGTATCAGCCCAGTCTCTGGGTGGCGTATCAGCCCAGTAACTGGTTGGTGTATCAGCCTGTTCTCTGTGAGGTATTACAGCCCGGTCTCTAAGCGTTGTATCAGCCCAGTTTCTGGGCGGTTTATCCACCCGGTCTCTGGGCAGTGTATCAGCCCAGTCTCTGGGCAGTTTATCAGCCTGGTCTCTGGGCGGTATATGAGCCCGATCTCTGGGCAGTATTTTAACCCGGTCTCTGGGTGATGTATCAGCCCAGTCTCTGTGTGGTGTATGAGCCCGGTCTCTGGGTGGTATAACAGCCCGGTCTCTGTGTGGTGTATCAGCCCGGACTCTGGGTGGTGTATCAGCCCGGACTCTGGGTGGTATATCAGCTCGGTCTCTGTGTGGTGTATCAGCCCTTCTCTGGGTGGTGTATCAGCCCGGTCTCTGGTCGGGATATCAGCCTGGTCTCTGGGTGGTATATGAGCCCGATCTCTGGGCAATATATCAGCCCGGTCTCTGGGTGATGTATCAGCCCGGTCTCTGTGTGCTGTATGAGCCCAGTCTCTGGGTGGTATATCAGCGCTGACTCTGGGTGGTATATCCGCCCAGTCTCTGGGTGGGATATTAGCCCGGTCTCTGTGTGGTGTATCAGCCCGGTCTCTGTGTGCTGTATGAACCCGGTCTCTGAGTGGTATATCAGCCTGGTCTCTGGGCGGTATATCAGCCCGGTCTCTGTGTGGGATATTAGCCCGGTCTCTGTGTGGTGTATGAGCCCGGTCTCTGTGTGGTATATCAGCCCAGTCTCTGGGTGGGGTATCAGCCCAGTCTCTGTTTGGTATATCAGCCTGGTCTCTGGCTGGTATATCAGCTGGTCTCTGGGTGGTATATCAGCCCAGTGTCTGTGCAGTGTATCAGTCCGGTCTCTGGGCAGTATATCAGCCCAGTCTCTGGGTGGTATATCACCCCGGTCTCTGTGTGGTGTATCAGCCCAGTCTCTGGATAGTATATCAGTCCGGTCTCTGGGTGGTATATCAGACCGGTCTCTGGTCGATATATCAGCCCAGTCTCTGGGTGGTATATCAGCCCTGTCTCTGGCTGGTATATCAGCCTGATCTCTGGGCGGTATATCAGCCTGGTCTCTGGGTGGCGTATCGGCCCAGTAACTGGCTGGTGTATCAGCCTGGTCTCTGTGTGGTATTACAGCCCGGTCTCTAAGCGTTGTATCAGCAAGGTCTCTGGGCAGTATAACAGCCCAGTCTCTGGGCGGAATACCAGCCCGGTCTCTGGGAAGTGTATCAGCCCGGTCTCTGGGCAGGATATCAACCCAGGCCCTGGGAGATATATCAGCCCAGTCTCTGGGCAGTATATCAGCCTGGACCCGGGGTGGTGTATCAGTCCAGTGTCTGGGCAGTATGTCAGCCCTGTCTCTGGGCGGTATATCAGCCTGGTCTCTGTGTGCTGTATGAACCCAGTCTCTGGGTGTTGTATCAGCCTGGTCTCTCGGCGGTATATCAGCCCTGTCTCTGGCTGGTATATCAGCTGGTCTCTGGGTGGTATATCAGCCCAGTGTCTGGGCAGTATATCAGTCCGGTCTCTGGTTGGTATATCACCCCGGTCTCTGTGTGGTGTATCAGCCCGGTCTCTGGGTGGTATATCAGCCCTGTCTCTGGCTGGTATATCAGCCTGGTCTCTGGGCGGATATATCAGCCTGGTCTCTGGGTGGCGTATCGGCCCAGTAACTGGTTGGTGTATCAGCCTGGTCTCTGTGTGGTATTACAGCCCGGTCTCTAAGCGTTGTATCAGCAAGGTCTCTGGGCGGTGTATCAGCCCGGTCTCTGGGCCGAATACCAGCCCAGTCTCTGGGAAGTGTTTCATCCCGGTCTCTGGGAGGTGTATCAGCCCGGACTCTGGGCAGGATATCAGCCCAGGCCCTGGGAGTTATATCAGCCCAGTCTCTGGGCAGTATATCAGCCTGCACTCTGGGTGGTGTATCAGCCCGGTGTCTGGGCAGTATATCAGCCCTGTCTCTGGGCGGTATATCAGCCGCGTCTCTGGGCGGTGTATGAGCCCGTTCTCTGGGAGGTGTATCAGCCGTTCTCTGGGTGGGGTATCAGCCCAGTCTCTGTTTGGTATATCAGCCTGGTCTCTGAGTGGTATATCAGCCTGGTCTCTGGGTGTTGTATCAGCCTGGTCTCTCGGCGATATATCAGCCCTGTCTCTGGCTGGTATATCAGCTGGTCTCTGGGTGGTATATCAGCCCAGTGTCTGGGCAGTGTATCAGCCCGGTCTCTGGGCAGTATATCAGCCCGGTCTCTGGTTGGTATATCACCCCGGTCTCTGTGTGGTGTATCAGCTCGGTCTCTGGGTGATATATCAGCCTGGTCTCTGGGCGGTATATCAGCCTGGTCTCTGGGTAGCGTATCGGCCCAGTAACTGGCTGGTGTATCAGCCTGGTCTCTGTGTGGTATTACAGCCCGGTCTCTAAGCGTTGTATCAGCAAGGTCTCTGGGCGGTGTATCAGCCTGGTCTCTGGGTAGCGTATCGGCCCAGTAACTGGTTGGTGTATCAGCCTGGTCTCTGTGTGGTATTACAGCCCGGTCTCTAAGAGTTGTATCAGCAAGGTCTCTGGGTGGTGTATCAGCCTGGTCTCTGTGTGGTATTACAGCCCGGTCTCTAAGAGTTGTATCAGCGAGGTCTCTGGGCGGTGTATCAGCCCGGTCTCTGGGCCGAATACCAGACCAGTCTCTGGGAAGTGTTTCATCCCGGTCTCTGGGAGGTGTATCAGCCCGGTCTCTGGGCAGGATATCAGCCCAGGCCTGGGAGATATATCAGCCCAGTCTCTGGGCAGTATATCAGCCTGGACTCTGGGTCCTGTATCAGCCCTGTCTCTGGGTGGTATATTAGCCCTGTCTCTGGGCGGTATATCAGCTTCGTCTGTGTGTGGGATATTAGCCCGGCCTCTGGGTGGTATATCAGCCTGGTTTCTGGGTGGTATATCAGCCTGGTTTCTGGGTGGTGTATCAGCCCATTCTCTGGGTGGTGTATCGGCCCGGTCTTTGGATAGTGTAACAGCCCAGTTTCTGGGTGGTATATCAGCCCGTCTCTGAGTGGTATATCAGCCCAGTCTCTGGCTGGGGTATCAGCCTGGTCTCTGTGTGGTATTACAGCCCGGTCTCTAAGCGTTGTATCAGCAAGGTCTCTGGGCAGTGTATCAGCCCGGTCTCTGGCTGATATATCAGCCTGCTCTCTGATGATATATCAGCCCAGTGTCTGGGCAGTGTATCAGCCCGGTCTCTGGGCAGTATATCAGCCTGGTCTCTGGGTGATATATCAGCCCGGTCTATGGGAGGTGTGTCATCTTGGTCTCTGGGAGGTGTATCAGCCTGGTCTCTGGGAGTTGTATCAGCTCGGTCTCAGGGTGGTATATCAGCCCGTCCCTGGGCAGTATATCAGCCCGGTCTCTGTGCGGTATATGAGCCCGGTCTCTGAGTGCTGTATTAACCCAGTCTCTGGGTGGTATATCAGCCTGGTCTCTGGTCGGGATATCAGCCCGGTCTCTGGGCCGCGTATCAGCTCGATCTCAGGGTGGTATATCAGCCTCGTCTCTGGGCGGTGTATCAGCCCGGTCTCTGGGTGGTATATCAGCCCGGTCTCTTGGCAGTATATCAGCCCATTCTCTGGGTGGTATATCAGCCCAGTCTCTGGGTGGTGTATCAGCCCAGTCTCTGGGCAGTATATCAGCCCGGTCTCTGTGTGGTATATCAGCCTCGTCTCTGGGCGGTGTATCAGCCCGGTCTCTGTGTGGTATATCAGCCTCGTCTCTGGGCAGTATATCATCCCGGTCTCTGGGCAGTATATCAGCCCGGTCTCTGGGCGGTATATCATCCCGGTCTCTGTGTGGTATATCAGCCTCGTCTCTGGGTGGTGTATCAGCCCGGTCTCTGTGTGGTATATCAGCCTCGTCTCTGGGCGGTGTATCAGCCCGGTCTCTGGGTGGTATATCATCCCGGTCTCTGTGTGGTATATCAGCCTCGTCTCTGGGCGGTGTATCAGCCCGGTCTCTGGGTGGTATATCAGCCCTGTCTCTGGCTGGTATATCAGCCTGGTCTCTGGGTGGTGTATCATCCCGGTCTCTGGGTGGCGTATCGGCCCAGTAACTGGCTGGTGTATCAACCTGGTCTCTGTCTGGTATTATAGCCTGGTCTCTAAGCGTTGTATCAGCAAGGTCTCTGGGCGGTGTATCAGCCTGGTCTCTGGGTGGTGTATCAGCCCAGTCTCTGGGCAGTATATCAGCCCGGTCTCTGTGTGCTGTATGAACCCGATCTCTGAGTGGTATATCAGCCTGGTTTCTGTGTGGTGTATCAGCCTCGTCTCTGGGTGGTGTATCAGCCCGGTCTCTGGGCGGTATATCATCCCGGTCTCTGTGTGGTATTATAGCCTGGTCTCTAAGCGTTGTATCAGCAAGGTCTCTGGGCGGTGTATCAGCCTGGTCTCTGGGCAGTGTAACAGCCCGGTCTCTGGGCAGTGTAACAGCCCAGTCTCTGGGCGGAATACCAGCCCGATCTCTGGGAGGTGTTTCATGCCGGTCTCTGGGAGGTGTATCAGCCTGGTCTCTGGGCAGTATATCAGACCGGTGACTGGGCAGTATATCAGCCCATCTCTGGTCAGTATATCAGCCCTTGTCTCAGCGGTGTATCAGTCAGGTCTCTGGGCAGTGTATCAGCCCAGTCTCTGGGTGGTATATCAGCCAGGTCATGGGAGGTGTATATCAACCCGGTCTCTGGGTGGTATATCAGCCTGGTCTCTGTGCGGGTGTATGAGCCCTGTCTCTGGGTGATGTATCAGCCCGGACTCTGGGTGGTGTATTGTATCAGCCCATTCTCTGGGCGGTGTATCAGCCCGGTCTCTGGGCAGTATATCAGCCCCGTCTCTGTGTGGCATATCAGCCCGGTCTCTGAATGGTATATCAGCCCGGTCTCTGGGTGGTGTATCAGCCCTGTTTCTGGGCGGTATATCAGCCCGGTCTCTGTGTGGGATATTAGCCTGGTCTCTGGGTGGTATATCAGCATGGTCTCTGGGTGGTATATCAGCCATGTCTCTGGGCGGTATATCAGCTCTTTGTGGGATATTAGTCCAGTTTCTGGGTGGGATATCAGCCTGGTCTCTGTATGGTGTATCAGCCCATTCTCTGGGCGGTGTATCAGCCCGGTCTCTGGGCAGTATATCAGCCTGGTCTCTAGATAGTATATCAGCCCAGTCCATGGGAGGTGTGTCATCCTGGTCTCTGGGAGGTTATCAGCTCGGTCTCAGGGTGGTATATCAGCCCGGTCCCTGGGCAGTATATCAGCCCGGTGTCTGGGTGGTGTATCAGCCCGGTCTCTGAGTAGGATATCAGCCTGGTCTCTGTGTGGTGTATGAGCCCAGTCTCTAGGTGGTGTATCAGCATGGTCTCTGGGCAGTATATCAGCCCGTTCTCTGGGTGGTGTATCATCAGCCCGGTCTCTGGTCGGGATATCAGCCCGGTCTCAGGGTGGTGTATCAGCTCGGTCTCAGGGTGGTATATCAGCGTGGTCTCTGGACAGTATATCAGCCTGGTTTCTGGGCAGTATATCAGCCCGGTCTATGGGAGGTGTATCAGCCCGGACTCGGGGCGGCGTATCAGCCCGGTCTCAGGGTGGTATATCAGCCCGGTCTCTGGGCAGTATATCAGCCTGGTCTCTGGGTTGTGTATCAGCCCAGTATCTGGGAAGTGTATCAGCCCGGTCTCTGGGTGTTGTATCAGCCCCGTCTCTGTGTCGTGTATGAGCCCAGTCTCTGGGTGGTATATCAGCCTGATCTCTGGGTGGTGTATCAGTCTGGTCTCTGGGCGGTATATCAGCCCGGTCTCTGTGTGGTGTATGAGCCCAGTCTCTGGGCGGAATACCAGCCCGATCTCTGGGAGGTGTTTCATGCCGGTCTCTGGGAGGTGTATCAGCCCGGTCTCTGGGCGGGATATCAGCCCAGGCCCTGGGAGATATATCAGCCCAGACTCTGGGTGGTGTATCAGCCTGGTCTCTGGGCAGTATATCAGACCGGTGACTGGGCAGTATATCAGCCCATCTCTGGGCAGTATATCAGCCCTTGTCTCAGCGGTGTATCAGCCAGGTCTCTGGGCAGTGTGTCAGCCAGTCTCTGGGCAGTGTATCAGCCCAGTCTCTGGGTGGTATATCAGCCAGGTCATGGGAGGTGTATATCAACCCGGTCTCTGGGTGGTATATCAGCCTGGTCTCTGTGCGGGTGTATGAGCCCTGTCTCTGGGTGATGTATCAGCCCGGTCTCTGGGTGGTGTATCAGCCCTGTCTCTGGGCGGTATATCAGCCCGGTCTCTGTGTGGGATATTAGCCTGGTCTCTGGGTGGTATATCAGCCTGGTCTCTGGGTGGTATATCAGCCCTGTCTCTGGGCGGTATATCAGCTCTTTGTGGGATATTAGTCCAGTTTCTGGGTGGTATATCAGCCTGGTCTCTGTATGGTGTATCAGCCCATTCTCTGGGCGGTGTATCAGCCCGGTCTCTGGATAGTGAAACAGCCCGGTTTCTAGGTGGTATATCAGCTCGTCTCTGAGTGGTATATCAGCCCAGTGTCTGGGCAGTGTATCAGCCCTGTCTCTGGGCAGTATATCAGCCTGGTCTCTGATGATATATCAGGCCGGTCTCTGGGTGGTCTATCATCCCGGTCACTGGGCGGTATATCACCCTGGTCTCTGTGTGTATATCAGCCCAGTCTCTGGCTGGGGTATCAGCCCAGTCTCTGTTTGGTATATCAGCCCAGTCTCTGTGTGGTATATCAGCCTGGTCTCTGATGGTATATCAGCCCAGTGTCTGGGCAGTGTATCAGCCCTGTCTCTGGGCAGTATATCAGCCTGGTCTCTGGACGGTATATCAGCCTGGTCTCTGGGTGATATATCAGGCCAGTCTCTGTGTGGTCTATCATCCCGGTCACTGGGCGGTATATCACCCTGGTCTCTGTGTGTATATCAGCCCAGTCTCTGGGTGATATATCAGGCTGATCTCTGTTTGGTGTATCAGCCTGGTCTCGGAGTCGTATATCATCCCGGTTTCTGATGGTATATCAGCCCGTTCTCTGGGGGGTATATCTGCCCAGTCTCTGTGTGGTATATCAGCCTGGTCTCTGGGCGGTGTATTAGCCTGGTCTCTGGGTGGTATATCAGCCCGGTCTCTGGCTGGTATATCAGCCCGGTCTCTGGGCAATATATCAGCCCGGTCTCTGGGTGGTATATCTGCCCAGTCTCGAAACGGTGTATCAGCCCAGTCTCTGTGTGGTGTATGAGCCCTGTCTCTGTGTGGTATATCAGCCTGGTCTCTGGGCGGTGTATTAGCCTGGTCTCTGGGTGGTATATCAGCCCGGTCTCTGGCTGGTATATCAGCCCGGTCTCTGGCTGGTATATCAGCCCGGTCTCGAAACGGTGTATCAGCCCAGTCTATGTGTGGTGTATGAGCCCTGTCTCTGGGTGGTGTATCAGCCTGGTCTCTGGGTGGTGTATCAGTCCGGTCTCTGGGTGGTGTATCAGCCCCGTCTCTGTGTTGTGTATGAGCCCAGTCTCTGGGTGGTATTTCAGCCCGGTCTCTGTGTCGTATATGAGCCCAGTCTCTGGGTGGTGTATCAGCCCGGTCTCTGGGTGACGTATCAGCCCCGTCTCTGTGTCATGTATGAGCCCAGTCTCTGGGTGGTATATCAGCCCAATCTCTGGGCAGTGTATCAGCCCGGTCTCTGGGTGGTGCATCAGTCCGGTCTCTGAGCGATATATCAGCCCGGTCTCTGTGTGGTGTATGAGCCCAGTCTCTGGGTGGTATTTCAGCCCAGTCTCTGTGCGGTGTATGTGCCCTGTCTCTGGATGGTGTATCAGCCTGGTCTCTGGGTGGTTTGCCAGGCCGATCTCTGTGTGGTGTTTCAGCCCGGTCTCTGGGCAATATATCAGCCCACTCTCTGGGCAGTATATCACCCTGGTCTCTGGGCGGTATATCCACCCGGTTTCTGGATGGTATATCAGCCCGTTCTCTGCTCTGTATATCTGCCCAGTCTCTGTGTGGTGTATCAGCCTGGTCTCTGGGCAGTGTATCAGCCCGGTCTCTGTGTGGTTTATCAGCCTGTTCTCTGTGTGGTTATCAGCCTGGTCTCTGAGCGGTGTATCAGCCTGGTCTCTGGGTAGTATATCAGCCCAGTCTCTGGGCGGTATATCTGCCCAGTCTCTGAGCGGTATATCAGCCCAGTGTCTGGGTGGTATATCTGCCCGGTCTCTGGGCGGTATATCAGCCCGGTCTCTGGGTGGTATATCTGCCCAGTCTCTGGGTGGTATATCAGCCCGGTCTCTGGGCGGTATATCAGCCCAGTCTCTGGGTGATATATCAGCCTGGTCTCTGGGCTGTGTATCATCCCAGTCTCTGCGTGTGCATTAGCCCAGTCTCTGGGTGGTGTATCAACTCGGTCTCTGGGTGGTGTATCAGCCCGGTCTGTAGGTGGTATATCAGCCCGGTCTCTGTGCGGTATATCTGCCCAGTCTCTGGGTGGCATATCAGCTCAGTCTCTGGCGGTATATCAGCCCGGTCTCTGGCGGTATATCAGCCCGGTCTCTGGGTGGTATATCAGCCCATTCTCTGGGTGGTATATCATCCCAGTCTCTGGGTGGTTTGTCAGGCCGATCTCTGTGGGGTGTTTTAGCCCGGTCTCTGGGCAATAGATCAGCCCAGTCTCTGGCGGTATATCAGCCCGGTCTGTGGGTGGTATATCAGCCCGGTCTCTGGGCAGTGTATCACCCTGGTCTCTGGGCGGTATATCTACCTGGTTTCTAGATGGTATATCAGCCCATTCTCTGCGCTGTATATCTGCCCAGTCCCTGTGTGGTGTATCAGCCTGGTCTCTGGGCGGTGTATCAGCCCGGTCTCTGTGTGGTATATCAGCCTATTCTCTGTGTGGTGTATCAGCCTGGTCTCTGGGCGGTGTATTAGCCCAGTCTCTGGGTGGTATATCAGCCTGTTCTCTGGGTGGTGTATCAGCCCAGTCTCTGGGCGGTGTATCAGCCCAGTCTCTGGGCGGTCATATCATCCCAGTCTCTGTGTGGTGTATCAGCCCAGTCTCTGGTGGTATATCAGCCCAGTCTCTGGGTGGTGTATCAGCCTGGTCTCTGGGTGGTATATCAGCCCGGACTCTGGTGGTATATCAGGCTGATATCTGTGTGGTATTTCAGCCTGGTCTCTGGGTAATATATCAGCCCGGTGTCTGGGCGGTATATCTGTCTAGTCTCTGGGCGGTATATCAGCCCGTTCTCTGGGTGATATATCAGGTTGGTCTCTGGGAGGTGTATCAGCCCGGTCTCTGGGTGGTATATCAGCCCGGACTCTGGTGGTATATCAGGCTGATATCTGTGTGGTATTTCAGCCTGGTCTCTGGGTAATATATCAGCCCGGTGTCTGGGCGGTATATCTGTCTAGTCTCTGGGCGGTATACCAGCCCGTTCTCTGGGTGATATATCAGGTTGGTCTCTGGGAGGGGTATCAGCCCGGACTCTGGTGGTATATCAGGCTGATATCTGTGTGGTATTTCAGCCTGGTCTCTGGGGTGGTATATCAGGCTGATATCTGTGTGGTATTTCAGCCTGGTCTCTGGGTAATATATCAGCCCGGTGTCTGGGCGGTATATCTGTCTGGTCTCTGGGCGGTATATCAGCCCATCTCTGAGTGATATATAGGCTGGTCTCTGGTTGGTGTATCAGCCCGGTCTCTGGGTGGTATATCAGCCCGGTCTCTGGGCGGTACATCAGCCCATCTCCGAGTGATATATAGGCTGGTCTCTAGTTGGTGTATCAGCCCGGTCTCTGGGTGGTGTATCAGCCCGGTCTCTGGGCGGTATATCAGCCTGTCTCTGGGTGATATATCAGGCTGGTCTCTGGGTGGTATATCAGCCTGTCTCTGGGTGATATATCAGCCCGGTCTCTGGGCGGTATATCAGCCCAGTCTCTGGGCGGTATATCTGCCCAGTCTCTGGTCGGTATATCAGCCCGGTCTCTGGGCGGTATATCTGCCCGGTCTCTGGGCGATATATCAGCCTGGTCTCTGGGCAGTATATCAGCCTGGTCTCTGGGTGGTATATCAGCACGGTCTCTGGGCGGTATATCAGCCCAGTCTCTGGGTGGTATATCAGCCCGGTCTCTGGGTGGTGTATCAGCCTGGTCTCTGGGCCCTGTATCAGCCCGGTCTCTGGGCGGTTATATCTGCCCAGTCTCTGGGCAGTATATCAGCCCGGTCTATGGGCGGTATATCAGCCCTGTCTCTGGGTGGTGTATCAGCCTGGTCTCTGGGCGGTGTATCAGCCCGGTCTCTGGGCGGTTATATCTGCCCAGTCTCTGGGCGGTATATCTGCCCGGTCTCTGGGCGATATATCAGCCTGGTCTCTCGGCGAAATATCAGCCCGGTCTCTGGGCGGTATATCAGCCCGGTTTCTGGGCGGTATATCAGCCCGGTCTCTGGGCGGTATAACAGCCCGGTCTCTGAGTTGTATATCAGCCCGGTCTCTGGGCGGTGTATCATCTCAGTCTCTGCGTGTGCATCAGCCCGGTCTCTGGGTGGTATATCAGCCCGGTCTCTGGGCGGTGTATCATCCCAGTCTCTGCATGTGCATCAGCCCGGTCTCTGGTTGGTATATCTGCCCGGTCTCTGGGCGGTATATCAGCCCGGTCTCAGGGTGGTATATCAGCCCGGTCTCTGGGCAGTGTATCAGCCCGGTCTCTGGGCTGTGTATCAGCCCGGTCTCTGGGCTGTGTATCAGCCCGGTCTCTGGGCTGTGTATCAGCCCGGTCTCAGGGTGGTATATCAGCCCGGTCTCAGGGTGGTATATCAGCCCGGTCTCTGGGCGGTGTATCAGCCTGGTCTCTGGGTGGTGTATCAGCCCGGTCTCTGGGCGGTATATCAGCCCGGTCTCTGGGCGGTGTATCAGCCCGGTCTCTGGGCGGTGTATAAGCCCGGTCTCTGTGTGGTATATCAGCCCGGTCTCTGGGCTGTGTATCAGCCCGGTCTCTGGGCTGTGTATCAGCCCGGTCTCTGGGCGGTATATCAGCCCGGTCTCTGGGCGCTGTGCCTGCCCGTCCCTCCCCAGCTCGTGCTGGTGTCTCAGGTGGATGTGGGACTGAGTCTTGCTCAGGCATGTTCCTGTGACCCTGGTGGGGGGGTGGGATAGGTGCGACTCCCCCAGCAACAATGACATGGTGTCCAGCCAGCCTCGCAACACCAGCAGGGGTGTCGGCAATGGCTGAACCTCGCTCCTCCTCCTTGGGTTTCCTTCATTTATTACACAGAAGACTTTCATGTTACCTGTCACCTATTTCTTTCCTTTAATCATATCCTATGATTAACATCTGAACTTTTTTATCTCTTGTTTCACTTACTACCTTGTCCTTGCCTTGACTTTTCCCTAGGACATGGCGACATTATACACTTTCCAAAACACGGGTCAATAAACTCTAAAATCCCAACCTGAAAATCTCGTTGGGCCTGTTTCCACACTGCCACCCTCTGAGACTCTTATCTCGCTCCCTGTTGTGAGTATTTACTCGGGTACGATGGCCTAGCATTATAAAAGTTGGATCGTATGTCATAAGTTGAATTGAATTTATTGTCCCGTGCACCGACGCTCAGTGAAAGGCTTTGTCCTGCGAGCAATCCAGGCTCACCACAGGGTTAAGTCGGATCGATCAGTAAGAAATAATGTCCTCACTTATTCTGAGTGAGAAACAGCTCACGGTCTCAGCTAACTCTCGCCCAGTGAACATCCTGTTTAATAAAACTCCTGCTGTTAAATACATTGTGGTCTTTATCTGCCTCTTGTTCTCTCCATCTTTCCCTCTCCTCACCCACTATATTTTCTCTCCAATGCTGTCTGTGTGCATTTATCTCTCTCTTCCCCATTCATTCACATAATCCAGCAGTTACTCGTTGGTCTGGTGTTGATTACCTATCCCTAGTAACCCTGTAGGAGGAGGAGGGCCTTTTACAGATCATTGTGTTTTTATGAATTTCCCTTCCGTGTTCGGATATCTTTGGATTCCTGGTTCTCACTCGGTAACGTTACACAGTACAAACTCCCCCCCCCCCCCCCAATCCTTCTCTGCTTTACTGAGTCATTGCCAAAAGGTTTATCGGTGCAGAGGGTGAGACTCTGATCGGGTTTTGACCAGGAAGATGAGTGCATCAGGTAAGGGGCGCTGTCACAGCACTGGGCACACACACACACAATCTCTCACACACAGACACAGACACACACACACACACTCTCTCACAGACACACACACAGAGACACACACTCCTTCTCACTCTCTGGGCTGTATATCAACCCGGTCTCTGGGCGGTGTATCAGCCCGGTCTCTGTGTGTGTATATCATCCCGGTCTCTGGGCGGTGTATCAGCCCAGTCTCTGGGCGGTGTATCAGCCCGGTCTCTGGGTGTGTATATCATCCCGGTCTCTGGGCGGTACATCAGCCCGGTCTCTGGGCGGTGTATCATCCCGGTCTCTGCGTGGTATATCAGCCCGGTCTCTGGGTGTGTATATCAGCCCGGTCTCTGGGCTGTGTATCAGCCCAGTCTCTGGGCGGTGTATCAGCCCGGTCTCTGGGTGGGATATCAGCCTGGTCTCTGGGTGGTATATCAGCCCGGTCTCTGGGCGGTGTATCAGCCCGGTCTCTGGGTGGGATATCAGCCTGGTCTCTGGGTGGGATATCAGCCTGGTCTCTGGGTGGTATATCAGCCCGGTCTCTGGGTGGGATATCAGCCTGGTCTCTGGGTGGTATATCTGCCCGGTCTCTGGGCGGAGTATCAGCCCAGTCTCAGGGCGGTATATCAGCCCAGTCTCTGGGCGGTGTATCAGCCCGGTCTCTGGGCGGTGTATCAGCCCGGTCTCTGTTTGGTATATCAGCCTGGTCTCTGGGCGGTGTATTAGCCTGGTCTCTGGGTGGTATATCAGCCCGGTCTCTGGGTGGTATATCAGCCCGGTCTCTGGCTGGTATATCAGCCCAGTCTCTGGGTTGTGTATCAGCCTAGTCTCTAAACGGTGTATCCGCCCAGTCTCTGTGTGGTGTACGAGCCCTGTCTCTGGGTGGTGTATCAGCCCCGTCTCTGGGTTGTGTATCAGCCCGATCTCTGGGAGGTGTATCAGCCCCGTCTCTGGGTTGTGTATCAGCCCGGTCTCTGGGTGGTGTATCAGCCCGGTCTCTGGGTGGTGTATCAGCCCGGTCTCTGGGAGGTGTATCAGCCCCGTCTCTGGGTTGTGTATCAGCCCGGTCTCTGGGTGGTGTATCAGCCCCGTCTCTGTGTCGTGTATGAGTCTCTGTGTCGTGTATGAGCCCAGTCTCTGGGTGGTATATCAGCCCAATCTCTGGGCAGTGTATCAGCCCGGTCTCTGGATGGTGCATCAGTCCAGTCTCTGGGCGATATATCAGCCCGGTCTCTGTGTGGTGTATGAGCCCAGTCTCTGGGTGGTATTTCAGCCCGGTCTCTGTGTGGTGTATGTGCCCTGTCTCTGGGTGGTGTATCAGCCCAGTCTCTGTGTGGTGTTTCAGCCCGGTCTCTGGGCAATATATCAACCCAGTCTCTGGCGGTATATCAGCCTGGTCTCTGGGTGGTATATCAGCCCGGTCTCTGGGCAGTATATCACCCTGGTCTCTGGGCGGTATATCTACCCGGTTTCTGGATGGCATATCAGCCTGTTCTCTGCGCTGTATATCTGCCCAGTCTCTGTGTGGTGTATCAGCCTGGTCTCTGGGCGGTGTGTTAGCCCGGTCTCTGGGTGGTATATCAGCCTGTTCTCTGGGTGGTGTATCAGCCCGGTCTCTGGGCGGTGTATCAGCCCGGTCTCTGGGCGGTATATCAGCCCGATCTCTGGGTGGTATATCAGCCCGGTCTCTGGTGGTATATCAGGCTGATAGCTGGGTGGTATTTCAGCCTGGTCTCTGGGTAATATATCAGCCCGGTCTCTGTGCGGTATATCTGCCTGGTCTCTGGGTGGTATATCAGCCCATTCTCTGGGTAATATGTCAGGCTGGTCTCTGGTTGGTGTATCAGCCCGGTCTCTGTGTGGTATATCAGCCCGGTCTCTGGGCGGTATATCAGCCCATCTCTGGGTGATATATCAGGCTGGTCTCTGGTCGGTATATCTGCCAGGTCTCTGGGTGATATATCAGCCTGGTCTCTAGGCAGTGTATCAGCCTGTCTCTGGGTGATATATCAGGCTGGTCTCTGCGTGGTATATCAGCCTGGTCTCTGGGCGGTATATCAGTCTGTCTCTGGGTGATATATCAGGCTGGTCTCTGGGTGGTGTATCAGCCCGGTCTCTGGGCGGTGTATCAGCCCGGTCTCTGGGGCGGTATATCAGCCTGTTCTCCGGGCGGTATATCTGCCCGGTCTCTGGGTAGTATGTCAGCCTGGTCTCTGGGTGGTATATCTGCCCAGTCTCTGTGTGGTATATCAGCCCGGTCTCTGGGTGGTATATCAGCCTGGTCTCTCGGCGGTATATCAGCCCAGTCTCTGGGCGGTATATCAGCCCGGTCTCTGGGTGGTATATCAGCCTGGTCTCTGGGCGGTATATCAGCCTGTCTCTGGGTGATATATCAGGCTGGTCTCTGGGTGGTGTATCAGCCCGGTCTCTGGGTGGTATATCAGCCCGGTCTCTGGGCGGTATATCAGCCCAGTCTCTGGGCGGTATATCAGCCCGGTCTCTGAGTGTGTATATCAGCCCGGTCTCTGGGCAGTGTATCAGTCCGGTCTCTGGGCGGTGTATCAGCCCGGTCTCTAGGCGCTGTATCAGCCCGGTCTCTGGGCGCTGTATCAGCCCGGTCTCTGGGTGGTATATCGGCCCGGTCTCTGGGCGGTGTATCAGCCCGGTCTCTGGGTGGTATATCGGCCCAGTCTCTGGGCGGTGTATCAGCCCGGTCTCTGGGTGGTATATCGGCCCGGTCTCTGGGCGGTGTATCAGCCCGGTCTCTGTGTGGTATATCAGCCTGGTCTGTGGGTGGTATATCAGCCCGGTCTCTGGGCGGTGTATCTGCCCGGTCTCTGGGCGGTGTATCAGCCCGGTCTCTGGGCGGTGTATCAGCCCAGTGTCTGGGCGGTATATCAGCCCGGTCTCTGGGCGGTATATCAGCCCGGTCTCTGGGCGGTATATCAGCCAGGTCTCTGGGCGGTGTATCAGCCCGGTCTCTGGGCTTTGTATCAGCCCGGTCTCTGGGTGGTATATCAGCCCGGTCTCTGGGCAGTATATCAGCCTGGTCTCTGGGC
>NW_025210782.1:18907-19579 GCF_004010195.1 Chiloscyllium plagiosum
GGTCTCTGGGTGGTATATCAGCCCGGTCTCTGAGTGTGTATATCAGCCCGGTCTCTGGGCAGTGTATCAGTCCGGTCTCTGGGCGGTGTATCAGCCCGGTCTCTAGGCAGTGTATCAGCCCGGTCTCTGGGCGCTGTATCAGCCCGGTCTCTGGGTGGTATATCAGCCTGGTCTCTGGGTGGTATATCAGCCCGGTCTCTGGGCGGTGCATCAGCCTGGTCTCTGGGCGGTATATCAGCCCGGTCTCTGGGCGGTATATCATCCAGGTCTCTGGGCGGTGTATCAGCCCGGTCTCTGGGCAGTATATCAGCCCGGTCTCTGGGCGGTATATCAGCCCAGTCTCTGGGCGGTATATCAGCCAGGTCTCTGGGCGGTGTATCAGCCCAGTCTCTGGGCTTTGTATCAGCCCGGTCTCTGGGTGGTATATCAGCCCGGTCTCTGGGCAGTATATCAGCCCGGTCTCTGGGCGGTATATCAGCCCGGTCTCTGCCAGCCCAGTCTCTGGGCCTTGTATCGGGGTATCAGCCCGGTCTCTGGGCAGTGTATCAGTCCGGTCTCTGGGCGGTATATCAGCCAGGTCTCTGGGCGGTGTATCAGCCCAGTCTCTGGGCTTTGTATCAGCCCGGTCTCTGGGTGGTATATCAGCCCGGTCTCTGGGCTGTGTATCAGCCC
>NW_025210782.1:19996-20608 GCF_004010195.1 Chiloscyllium plagiosum
AGAGAGAGAGAAAGAAAGAGAGAGAGAGAAAGAAAGAGAGAGAGAGAGAAAGAAAGAAAGAGAGAGGGAGGGGGTTGGTGGGGGGTGCGGAGAGAGAGAGAGGGTCGCGGGAGGGCATTTCGTGGCAGTGAGGAGTTTCCGGGAGCTGCTGGGCGTGACGGCTGTCACTTATAGGAAGGGAGACAAGTCGTGGGTACAGTCGGGTGGATGGGTCACCTCCAGGTAAGGTGAGAGAGAGGGAGAGAGAGAGAGAGGGAGGCAGCTGCTGTTGGAGTCTCGGGTGGCTAATCCCATCTCAAACATTCACGCTGTTTTTGGAAAACGTGGCGGGTGATGGAGATGCGTTCGTGACTGGACCACGGTAAACAAGAATCAGAATGGGAGAGGGAGGGCCGAGTGCGTGGAGGATACAAAATGATGAATGGTTTTAAATGGGTGCGGTATCGCTGGGTTTTGATTTCGTTCGGATTTATTGTCGCACGTACCCGAACACAACAGCAAGTTCTGTTCCTGCGTGCAGCACGGGGAGAGCAGAGGGGATTAGAACAGCACGAGGAGTATAATGTTACGGTTTCAGAGGCAAAGAGCAAGGTCAACATTCGGTTGGAAATT
>NW_025210783.1:0-743 GCF_004010195.1 Chiloscyllium plagiosum
AACAGCAGAAATCTGGGACACAGAGGACGTTGGATACATGAAAGCTCCTGTTGTCTGGTTTGGAAAGTTGCTGTCCTCAATGCAGAGCTGTGAATGTTGTAAGGACAGGGCCCAATGTTGTTTCCACAAGCCCAGAGGCACAGTTTCCTACTTTGAAGTTGCAGAGTCAGAACAGAATCCTCAGCTCAGTCTCACTTGTCAGGACAAAGCCAGTTTTGTTTCTTTCACATTTATACAAAGTACTTAAATCAGCACAAAGGCAGGCCATTTAAAGAAACCCAGAACTGTACAGCACAGCGGGTGGCCATTCTGCCAACTAGCTCGTGTTCAGCAGCTCAGTCAATTCCCCTGTCCCTGCCCTTCCTCCTCCCACTGTGAGATTCCTCCTCCAAATGTTGCTTTGCCCTCATGCTGTAGATTACAACTGGATCTGTGACCAGGCCCTTCTCAGGGTGCACACTCCAAATCCACACCCCTCGCTGTGATAAACATTTACCTTGTATTATTACATCTTTTAATCTAGTCCCCCACCTTCCTATCAGTGAGACTGTTTCTCCTGATTTACTGAAACTCTTGATTAAATCTCCCTCCCAGCCGCCCCCCCTCTCTCTGGGGAGAAGGTCCCAACACCTTCAATCTCCACCCCCCCCCCCCATCCCTGAAGTTTCTCATTCCAGAAACCATTCCTGTAAATCACTTCCTGCACTCTCTCCAATGCATTCCCATCTTTCCTATAATGTGGG
>NW_025210783.1:1627-2487 GCF_004010195.1 Chiloscyllium plagiosum
CCCCCTCCATCTCTTTGTCTCTCCCCCTCCATCTCTCTGTCTCTCCCTCCATCTCTCTGTCTCTCCTTCATACAATCATACAATACAGAAGAGACTCTTTGGCCCATCAAGTCTGTACTGCCAAGGAGACACCATGACCTACCTTTCTAGCATTTGGTCCATAATCTGGAATGTTCTGACATTTCAGTGGCTCATCCAGGTACTTTTTAAAGATTGTGAGGTTCCCACCTAGGCAGCGCATTGCAGGGGGGTGTGACAGGGGGTCTGGGTGAAAATGTTTCTTTCCCTCTCTCTCTCTGTTCCTCTCCACCCCATCCCCCCACCTCTCTCTCTGTGTCCCCCTGACTTTTCTTCTCTGCCCCTTGCTTTTCTATCTCTGTCTCTCTCTCTCTCTCTGTCTGCCCTCTTTCTCCTTCTCTCTCTCTCTCTCTGCCATCCCACTCTCTCCCCATGCTCTCCCTCTCTCCCGCTCTCTGACACAGGGTGTTGCCAATGTGTTTTTCTGTTGGTTCCCTACCCCTTGCCCAGATGTTGGAATGTCTGGCTGGACCCATGCCCACTCTGTGCTGGGATAGTTGGCCGGTACTGTGATATTGTTCAAGTTTGGCTGCTGTGTGCGCGGTTTCACAGGCTGCTTATTCTGGCCTCAGTAAAGCACTGGGATTAGTCCAAACACAGAGCAGCTTGGAGTGTCTGCACAATGACAGCCTTGTGAAGGCCCAGTGTGGGAGCTGCCTGGGCACTTTCAGTAAGAACAACTCAACAGGGAAACAGGAGAGCATGGAATCGCATCACACCCCTCCCCCGTCACACCCCTCAATCACAGCCCCTGTCACGTCCCACCGTCACACCCCCTGTCA
>NW_025210783.1:6755-12984 GCF_004010195.1 Chiloscyllium plagiosum
CCCCGTCACACACCCCTGTCACATCCCCCCGTCACCCCCACCTCTCCTCATCGTTCTTTCACTTTCCTCCTCTGATGAGGTTCCGTTGAACCCACAGTGAACTCTCCTCAGCATGGTAACCATGTGGAATCTGGCCTCATTATGTTCCTGACCATGACGTTTCGGTGGCTGGACACATGACTCCAGGATGGTGTGTCGCTGCCCAGTTGCCAGAGTCAGCAGGATCTTGTAGCAGCTGCAGGACAGTCTGAAGGAGAGGGCCAGAGGTCACAGTTCACCCTGGTCACCAATGACCGAAGGAGAAAGTGCGATGTGTCCAATAGTCAGTCAGAGCCCAGAGAGCTAGGGAAGGTGGGAGTAAGTACGAGCCTGAAATTAGTCATCTCTGCATTACTCCCCCATACATGGAGGAGGAGGAGGAGAGTGAGAAAGGATTGAGTGGCTGGAAAGATGTTATAGGAGGGGAAGCTTTTAGATTCTTGACCAGTGTCTGGCTCTGGGGAAGATTGGATGCAGGTGGATTGTATCTGAACAGAGGAGAGTCAAAACCCCTGCTATCAACATCCTGGGGCTCACCACTGACCAGAAACTCAACTGGACTCACCACATAAACACAGCGGCTCCAAGAGCAGGACAGAGACTAGGGATACTGCGGCAAGTAACTCACCACCTGACTCCGCAAAGCCTGTCCACCATCTACAAGGCACAAGGCAGGAGGGTAATGGAATACTCCCCACTTGCCCTGGATGGGGGCAAGTCCAACAACACTCGAGAAGCTTAGATTACATTACAGTGTGGAAACAGGCCCTTCGGCCCAACAAGTCCACACCGACCCGCCGAAGCGAAACCCATCCATACACCTACATTTACCCTTACCTAACACTACGGGCAATTTCCCATGGCCAATTCACCTGACCTGCACATCTTTGGACTGTGGGAGGAAACCGGAGCACCCGGAGGAAACCCACGCAGACACGGGGAGAATGTGCAAACTCCACACAGTCAGTCGCCTGAGGCAGGAATTGAACCCAGGTCTCAGGCGCTGTGAGGCAGCAGTGCTAACCACTGTGCCACCGTGCCGCCCACTGACACATCCAGACAAAGCAGCTTTCCTTCCTATCGGAAAGATGTTGTGAAGCTTGAAAGGGTTCAGTAAAGATTCACAAGGATGTTGCCAGGGTTGGAGGATTTGAGCTATAGGGAGACGTTGAACTAGCTGGGATTGTTTTCCCTGGAGCGTCGGAGGCTGAGGGGTGACTTTATAGAGGTTTACAAAATTATGAGGGGCATGGATAGGGTAAATAGGCAAAGTCCTTTCTCTGGGGTAGGGGAGTCCAGAACTAGAGGGGCATAGGTTTAGGGTGAGAGGGGAAAGATATAAAAGGGAAACAGAGGGTGGTGCACCCTCACAGAGGGTGGTACGTGTATGGAATGAGCTGCCAGAGGAAGTGGTGGAGGCTGGTACAATTGCAACATTTAAGAGGCATTTGGATGGGTATATGAATAGGAAGGGTTTGGAGGGATATGGGCCGGGTGCTGGCAGGTGGGACTAGACTGGGTTGGGATATCTGGTCAGCATGAACTTGTTGGGCCAAAGGGTCTGTTTCCATGCTATACATCCCTATGGCTCTATTATTGGCACCACATCCACAAACATCCACTCCCTCTGCCACTAGTAGTGTGTACCATCTAGAAGATGCACTGCAGAAACAATTTAGACAGCACCTTCCAAACCCAAGACCATTTCCAGAAGGGCAAGGGCAGCAGATACATGGGAACACTACTCCCCTCCAAGTCACTCGCCATCCTGACTTGGAAATATATCGCCGTTCCCTCAGTGTCGCTGGGTCAGAATCCTGGAATTCCCTCCCTCAGGAACATTGTGGGTCAACCCACAGCACATAGAGGTTGTGTCTCTCATAGGAGTGGGTGGGAAATTGGAATTGAATCCCAAGGTCAGATCTGGTGATATTGAATGGCTGTATTACAATCAGCAATACTAACTCAGTGACATTAACACTGCACTGTCCCTAATGGTCTATAAACCCCAGCCACTAGCATTAGGTGAGTTGGTCTCACAGGGATGAGGGGTCAAATGGTCTTCTGTGTTGGAAACATTCTCTGATTGAAGCTGGGTTTGGGTTAGTTGCTGGTTATTTTCAGTGAGAATGAATGAAAGGTTTGTTTTTCAGATCTCAGATATCCAGGTGACTGGCCAATCTGACGATATGACAGCCAAAGAGAAGCTGCTGCTGTGGTCCCAGAGGATGGTGGAGGGGTACCCTGACCTGCGCTGTGATAACTTCACCAGCAGCTGGAGAGACGGCAGACTCTTCAACGCAGTCATCCACCGGCACAGGTACCCAGGCAGGCTCAGGGACTGCACATCCCTGACACACACACACACTCACGTGCACACACACACGCTCAACACGCACATGCAAGCACGTGCACACACACCCACATACACAAACACACTCTCACACACACACCTGTTTTGTCACCTTCTCAAAGAACTCAGTAAGGTTTGTGAGGCACGACCTACCCTTCACAAACCGTGCTGACTATCCCTAATGAACTTATTCCTCTCTAGATGATTATAAATCCTATCTCTTATAAACTTTTCCAACACCTTACCCACAACCGAAGTAAGGCTCACTGGCCTATAATTACCAGGGTTGTCCGACTCCCCTCTTTAAACAGGGGAACCACATTTGCTATCCTTAAGTCTTCTGGCACTACTCCTGTCGACAATGATGACATAAAGATCAAAGCCAAAGGCTCAGCAATCTCCTCCCTGGTTTCCCAGAGAATCCAAGGATAAATCCCATCTGGCCCCGGAGTCTTATCCATTTCCAGATCTTCCAAAATTGCTAAAACCTCCTCTTTGTTAGCCTCAATCCCATCTAATCTAGTAGCCTGTATCTCCGTATTCTCACTAACATTGCCCCTTTCCAATGTGAATACTGGTGAAAAGTATTCATTAAGCCCTTCCCCATGTCCTCCGATTCCACACACAACTTCCCACGATTATCTTTAACTAATCTTACTCTCGTCATTCTTTTATTCCTGATCTACCTATAGAAGGCCTCAGGGTTTTCCTTGATCCGATCCGCCACCAGCTTCTCATGACCCCTCCTGGCTCCTCTAACCCTCTCCTTTGATCTTTTCTGTCTAACTTATGACTCCCAATCCCCGGAACTGAGCCTTCACGCCTCATCCTCACATAAGCCTTCTCCTTCCTCTTGACAAGAGCTACAACTTCTTTAGTAAACCACGGCTCTCTCTCTCGACAACTACCTCCCTGCCTGATAGGTATATACTTATCAAGGACCCACAGTAGCTGTTCCTTGAATAAGCTCCACATTTCAAGTGTGTCCACCCCCTGCAGTTTCCTTCCCCATCGGATGCATCCTAAATCTTGCCTAATTGCATCGTAATTGCCCTTCCCCCAGTTATATGTTTCCCTATGGTATATACCTTTCCCTGTCCATTGCTATTGTAAGGCAAAAGTGAGGACTGCAGATACTGGAAACGAGAGTTTAGATTAGAGTGGTGCTGGAAAAGCACAGCAGGTCAGGCAGCATCCGAGGAGCAGGAGAATTAATGTTTCAGGCAAGAACCCTTCGTCAGGATTTCTGATGAAGGGCTTTTTGCCCGAAATGTCGATTTCCCTGCTCCTCGGATGCTGCCTGACCTGCTGTGCTTTTCCAGCACCACTCTAATCTAAACATTGCTATTGTAAACCTAACCGAATTGTGGTCACTATCGCCAAAGTGCTCACCTACCTCCAAATCTAACATCTGGCTGGGTTCATTCCCCAGTAACAAATCTAACATGGCATTGTCCCTTGTTGGGCTGTCTACGTACTGTGTTAGGAATCCCTCCTGCACACATTGAACAAAAACTGACCCATCTAAACCACTTGAACTATAGTATTCCCAATTAATATTGGGGAAGATGAAGTCCCCATAACATCTACTCTGTTACTCTTGCATCCTAGTAAATCTCTTCTGAACCCTTTCCAAAGCTTCCACATCCTTCTTATAATGTGGTGACCAGAACTGTACACAATACTCCAAGTACGGCCGCACCAGAGTTTTGTACAGCTGCAGCATAACCTCATGGCTCCAAAACTCAATCCCTCTACCAATAAAAGCGAACACACCATATGCCTTCTTAACAACCCTGTCAACCTGGGTGGCAACTTTCAGGGATCTATGTACATGGACACTGAGATCTCTCTGTTCATCTACACAACCAAGACTCTTACCACTAGCCCAGTGCTCTTATGGAGGGAAGGTCTCATGAGGAAAGGCTGATGAGGCTGTTTTCATTGGAGAGAAGAAGGTTGAGAGGTGACTTAATTGAGACATATCAGATAATCAAAGGGTCAGATAGGGTGGTCAGGGAGAGCCTTTTTCCTCGGATGGTGATGGCGAGCACGAGGGGACATAGCTTTAAATTGATGGGTGATAGATATAGGACAGATGTCAGAGGTAGTTTCTTACTCAGAGAGTAGTGGGGGTGTGGAACCAACTGCTTGCAACAGTAGTAGACTTGCCAACTTTAAGGGCATTTAAATGGTCATTGGATAGACATATGGATGAAAATGGAATAGTGTAGGGTGAGGTGGGCTTCAGATTGGTTTCACAGGTTGGCGCAATAACAAGTGCTGAAGGGCCTGTACTGTGCTGGAATGTTCTATGTTCTTTACTCCTGTTGCACCTTCCAAAATGAATCATCTCACACTTTTCCACATTAAATTCCATTTGCCATCTCTAAGCTCAGCTCTGCAGCTTATGTATGTCCCTCTGTAACCCACAAAAACCTTTGACACTATCCACAACTCTGCCAACCTTAGTTTCATCAGCAAATTTACTAACCCATCCGCTACCCATCATTCAGGTCATTTATAAAAATGACAAACAACGTTGGCCCCAAAACAGATCCTTCTGATACCCCACTAGTGCCTGAGCTCCAGGATGAACATTTCCCATCAACCACCACCCTCTGTCTTCTTTCAGCTCGCCAATTACTGATCCAAACCACTAAATCACCCTCAATCCCATGCCTCTGTATTTTCTGCAATAGCCTACCATGGGGAACCTTATCAAACACCTTACTGAACTCTACATACACCACATCAATGGCTTTACCCTCATCTACCTGTTTGGTCACCTTCTCAAGGAACTCAATAAGATTAGTGAGGCACGACCTACCCTTCACAAAACTGTGTTGACTATCCCGAATCAACGTGTTCCTTTCTGGATGATTATAAATCCTATCTCTTATAACCTTTTCCAAACCTTTAACCACATCCAAAGTAAGGCTCACTGGTCTATAATTTCAGGGTTGTCTCTACTCCCCTTCTTGAACAGGGGAACAACATTTGCTATCCTCCAGCCTTCTGGCACTATTCCTGTAGACAACGACAACATAAGGATCAAAGCCAAAGGCTCGGCAATCTCCTCCCTGGCTTCCCAGAGAATCCGAGGATAAATGCCATCTGGCCCAGGGGACTTACCTGTTTTTTACACTTTCCAGAATTGCTAACACCTCTTCCTAGTGAACCTCAATCCCATCTGGTCTAGTAGCCTGTTTCTCAGTATTCTCTTCAACAACATTGTCATTTTCTTGTGTGCATACTGATGAAAAATATTCATTTAGCACCTCCCATATCTCCTCGGACTCCACGCACAACTGTTCCTTGAATAAGCTCCACATTTCAGTTGTGCCCATCCCCTGCAGTTTCCTTCCCCATCCTATGCTTCCTAAATCTTGCCTAATCACATTGTAATTGCCTTTCGCCCAGCTGTAACTCTTGCCCAGTGATATATACCTATCCCTTTCCATCACTAAAGTAAACATAACTGAATTATGGTCTCTATTACCAAAATGCTCACCTACTTCCAAATCTAACACCTGGCGGGGTTCATTACCCAGTACCAAATCCAATGTGGCCTCGCTCCTTATTGGCCTGTCTACATACTGTGTCAGGAACCTTCGTTCCCACACGTTCTCGGGTCAATGAATTCAATACACGGAGTGACACCGAACAATTCTTCCGCCGCCTTCGCCTCCGCGCCTTCTTCTTCAATCAAGACTCTCACCCACCCTCTGACGACCCCTTCTCCCACCTCCAACACACCCCGTCCACCTGGACACCCCGTGCTGGCCTCCTACCTGCCCTCGACCTCTTCATAGCAAACTGCCGCCGCGATATTAA
>NW_025210783.1:19355-20608 GCF_004010195.1 Chiloscyllium plagiosum
GGTCTCCTTCCTATTGGAAAAATGTTGTGAAACTTGAAAGGGTTCAGAAAAGATTTGCAAAGATGTTGCCAGGGTTGGAGGATTTGAGCCATAGGAAGAGGCTGAACAGGCTAGGGCTGTTTTCCCTGGAACGTCGGAGGCTGAGGGGTGACCTTATAGCGGCTTACAAAATTATGAGGGGCATGGATAGGGTAAATGGACAAAGTCTTTTCCATGGGGTGAGGGAGTCCACAATTAGAGGGCATAAGTTTAGGGTGAGAGGGGAAAGATATAAAAGAGAACCAAGGAGCAATTTTTTCACACAGAGGGTGGTACGTATATGGAATGAGCTGCCAGAGGAAGTGGTGGAAGCTGGTACAATTGCAACATTTAAGAGGAATTTGGATGGGTATATGAATAGGAAGGGTTTGGAGGGATATGGGCCAGGTGCTGGCAGGTGCGACTAGATTGGGTTGGGATATCTGGTCGGCATGGACAGGTTGGACCGAATGGTCTGTTTCCATGCTGTACATCTTTATGACTCTATGACTGAAAAGTAATCTGAAATCTACTAGTTCTAGTAGAGAAATGGAGGATTTCTGATTACAGCAGTTGAATTAAAAAATATTAGAAGAGATGTAAAACCAAAGACGAAAGGAGAGAAGAAATGATGTGACCCTTGAGGATTGCAAAAACAGGAATGAAAAGTTTTGAGTTGAGACATAAACAAACCCATATCTATTTAAAAAAAATGTTTTAGGTTCTTCATCCAAATTTGCACTGGGATGAAATTGGAGTCAATGACCTCAACAGCTTTATCTTGTTGTAAACCTAGTTACGTACTTCAGTTGAGACTCAGCTGGTAGCTTATTTGGCTCCAGTCCCGTGGCTCTACATGTTGGGTAATGTGTGTCTGTTAATTGTTCACTGTGTGGGTTAGTCAAGTTTGGTTATCATTACAGTGAAACCAAAACTAACCTGAAAGAAACATGAGGATGTGGACATTTTGAAGTATTGCAAACAAAACTTCTGTTTAGACATAAAAACCTTTGTGTCATCTCTGTATCTCCAAGGCATAAACGCAACAGCAAGAAGCAAATGCCTCCAGATTCATGACTGGTTATGTGAGGCATGCAGCACATGAGGTGGTCTACCTGTGAGATGTCAAATCAGTAAGACCTCCAATTTAAGTTCAAAATTCTCCTCTTTGACAGACCAAATTCTGCTGCTGTCTTGCAGACAGTGAATGCCTGTCTGGGAGCTGGTTAAATATG
>NW_025210784.1:0-1683 GCF_004010195.1 Chiloscyllium plagiosum
AAAAGAAATGGAAAAGCGGGTGCAAAAAGAGAGGACCGCACTCACAGATATTAGACAGAGGAAATAATTTGCAGTCTGGTTAAAGCTCAATCTTCATGCAGAGAGAGAGAGAGAGAGGAAGAACAGCAGCTTCAGCACCTCGTGGTCCAATTTCCGCATTCAGTCAATGGGATGGCTCTGATTGGCAGGAAGACCAGTCTCTTTCCGGTCCTCCTGGGCGTCCTATTGGTCCATCAAGAGAAGGTCGCGCGCCGTTTTTTCCGGATAGCGATGACTATGCCCAGTGTTTTGCTGACACCGGCAGGCATGCGTAATACGTTTTTTGGGGATGTGGGTGTTATTAATACATTTAAATGTCCAAGTGCCAAAAGGGAAAAAAAGGGTACAGCTACAATTGTTTTATTGCTTTTGCATTTTGTTTCGCTGCTCAACTTTTGTACATCTTTTCCCCTTGTTGAGAGAGAGAGACAGTGTCCCCCAGTGAGCTGACCGTGGGAAGGAGCTTTAACCAGTTCCACAGACTGAAGAACTATTACACTATTTGCAGGAGGGAGTGACTGTACACGTTTCCTGAGTGTGATCACAGTTTCAATTGTTCATCAGAAACAGAGAGCCAAAAGGACACCAGAACTGCGGAGAAGTCGTGGGAATGTGGGGACTGGGGGAAGGGATACCAATCCCTGTCGGCACTGGAGATTCATCAGCTCAGTCGCATTGGGAAGAGGCCGTTCTCCAAAACGTTACTACAACATTATTTCCCATTGACAAAAATACATTCACGCTGCCTGATTACCTTGAACTTATACAAGTGCCTTGTCATAACATCTTTAATTATAGATTTCGACATTTTCCCTATGAAAATAGTCTGCAGTTAAGGTAAATAGTCTGCAGTTTCCCATTCTGTGTCTCCTTTTTCGATGAAAAGAGTTTACCAATTTAAAGAAACCTTCCCTGAAACTAATGGCGTTTGGAAAATTAAAACCAATGTGTTAACTATTTCACTGGTTCGTGTTTCTTTAAGAGTCTTGGATGAAATCCTTCAGGTACCCGGAACTTGTCAACTCGTAGTTCCAACAGTTTAGTCAGTTTCCCTGGTAATTGTAATTTTCTTCAGTTCCTCCCTCCTTTTCAATTCCTGATTTACAGCTAGTTCCAGGGTGTTACTTGTATCCTCTCTAGTGAAGACAGATTCAAGCTCTTTTCAATTCATCTACCATCTCTTTATACTCCGTTATTGAATCCCCAGACTCATTTTCTATAGAACCAACACTTATTTTGTTATTTTTTTAAAGAAAGCTGAAGAAACTTTCCAACCTGTTTTTATATTTTTGGCTAACTTCCGAACCCTAATTGCTATGCTACTGCCTGCATTATTTCAGCTGTTTTGCCCGAGCTGTCAACTCGAGCATCAACCTGGCTGCTTCTTCTATTGAACTGACCTTGATTAAGTGTTGCAAAACACACAAGGACAAGTCTTTCCTCTCCAGAACGTCTTGGTACTTAACATGATAAAATTCACTTTGAAATATTGTTCATTCAAACTTTACCAAGCACATCCTACAGATTCAAAATTCAACAATGAGATGCAGTTTTGTTACAATCATTCAGTTTGAAGAGAAAAATTATTCATTTTGAAGAGAAGTTTGAAAACCCAGTCATTAACTGGAAGAACAACTTTTTTTT
>NW_025210784.1:4574-11651 GCF_004010195.1 Chiloscyllium plagiosum
TGTCTGCTTTGAAATGTTTCAAACTTCAGTGAGGCTGAAGTACACAGACCTCAGTGAGCGTGTACCAGTGAACTGACTGTGGGAAGAGCTTTAAGCGGGTACAAAGTCTGAAATAGCAACATCCCGTTCGCAGCAGCAAGACATAGAACACCTTCCATTTGTGAATGGTCCTTCAACTGATTGTCAACACTAGAAGGCGGTGGGGATTCCCACGTGATGGAGAAACCGTGGAAATGTGGAGACTGCGGGAAGGAATTCAAATTCCCGTGCTTGCTTGAAAGCCATCGCCGCCGTCACACTGGGGAGAGACCGTTCACCTGCCCCGATTGCGGGAAGAGATTGTCAGTCATGCCATCTGCTCAGACACCAATCCAGTCACATTGAGTAGTGAACATTTGGATGCTTTGTGGGTGTTACTTGTCTTAATATTCAAGAGCTGAAAATGTGTTGCTGGAAAAGCGCAGCAGGTCAGGCAGCATCCAAGGAGCAGGAGAATCGACATTTCGGGCATGAGCCCTTTTTCAGGATTCCTGAAATGTCGATTCTCCTGCTCCTTGGATGCTGCCTGACCTGCTGTGCTTTTCCAGCAACACATTTTAGCTCTGATCTCCAGCATCTGCAGTCCTCACTTTTTCCCTTCATCTTCAAGAGGGCATATATTCCCTGGTGAGTTGAGCACCTATTAAGTCACACTTACTGATTTGGAGCATGTACTGAAGTCAGGAGGTGTGTATCTGTCATGTTTGACTCCGAAGAAATCTGGCTCCAGTTTCTCCAACCCCACCAGGATGCCAGGATGATAACATGGTGTGACATATTGTGTTATAGGTCTCTTTACTAACTTTCTATTTAGTCATTCATAACTCTTTTCTAAGCTGCTCACAGGAGCCCTATATCTAATAATTCTGCATTCCCATTTCATTCACTCATAACTTTTCCTATAACATAGCTTCATTCGTTCATTCATAAAATTGCAGTTTTGTAGTATATTTTACTATTACAAAATAGAATAAGTTAAAACACCTCTTTTGACTCATTCCTGCTTTTTCACACCTTCATCCCTTACCAGCTCTTGCTACAAGCAGTGTTTTAGGCCTATTTCTGCATCAAAAGCTCCCTCTGAATAACTGTCAACATAGTAATGTTTTCAGAATACCTCCCTGCCATCTTATCACCATGAAAGAATACAATATTAATCAGCCCTTGCCAACTGTCTGTCGGGACCTGAATAAATACATCAATACATAAATACATCAAACAGTTCCTCTGACTCGCAGCCACTGTCCCCTTTAAGAAGCTGACTATTGAGACTGTGCTTCTGTGAAATTGCAGGAATGAATGAAACTCACGCTGGCAAATACTAAACATATCTCACAATCCAGCAGTGATAAACAGTTTAATTTCCTTCATTATTTTATTCAGTGCAGGTACAATGTCTAACTTATTTAGAGCATATAGGCCGAGTAATTTTACGAACATTTGCTGACTTAAAAGACAAAAGGACTAACACCTCTTAATTCTGCAAGCAGACCACACAGACAATCTCAATCCTATCGGGAGTAGCAGCCATTGTTTGTGTACAATAGATAAAACAATGGGGCACCATAGTGACGGAGTGTTAATCTCTGTAAGAACTGTGTGTAAAGAGGCTGCTGTCTGGACGGTATTTTGGGATTCCATCTCCACCTCAAACTTGTGCAACTTGCGGTTGCTGAATAAAGAGGCTATTTTAGCCAGTTGCTGATTTTGGTCACTATTTGAACACGATCCCACAACGGGAACAGAGAATGCTCGCCCAGTGCTGAAGGTTGGACAAAAAGGAAAACTAAAGTTTCTGACAGTGGCTGACAATCCGAGTGGCGTTTGTGAGAAATGCCCGAAGCTATGTGGAAATTGTCAGGGTCTGGGTGACCCAACGATGTTCCCGGGCTCTGAGCCACACAACAAGTGGCAGGGTAGAGGGGGGGAATGTGGACATGGGTCATGTCCCCACCATAGTGCTGGACAGCATGGAAACTGACCTTTCCATCCAACTTGGCCATGCTGACCAGATATCTGAAGTTAATCTCATCCCATTTGCCAACATTTGACCCATATCTCTCTCGATTCATCTATCCATCCAGATGACTTTGAAATTTTGTAATTGTACCAATCCCAACACTCCCTCTGGTAACTCATTGCGTACGTGCATCACCTTCTGTGTGAAAAGGTTGCCCCTGAGATCCCCTTCCCCATCTACCTTAAACCTATGCCCTCTAGTTATGGACACCAAAGGATCTGATTCCATGCTGTACAGCTCTAAGAATCTAGTGTAAGTGATAACATATTGGTGGTACACATTTGATGGGCCAAAGGGCCTTTTCTGTACTGTATGATTCTGTGATTAGAAAACTCCTGTAGGGTTCCACAAAAAGGATGCCTCTCTGAATCGGACACCATTTATAACAGATTAATGCAATAATAACCTTAATGTGGAATTTAAGAACAGACATCATTCCATTAGAGCATGTTCTTTCTGTGCTGAAACCATTCTGTTGTTGGTGGGAGATCAGGCTGAGGAGCTTTAACTATTTAGGTTTAGATGTTATGCATATAAGTCTGGAATAACAGTGGATTAGGAATCGTGTTTGGAGAGAATGGTACTCCAAGCCTCTCTAATCCTGTTGTGTTAACGAGAGAGAGAGGATGTCGCAACTACAGATCCGACAGAAGAGTTGTGCAGCTTGTTCGGTCAGTTGAGTTGGTTCTGCTCTCAGACAAGACTGGATGTTGATTTTGATGGATCCCGATTAAACGCTACATCAGAACACTCCAAATCCAAGGAATGTGTCATGAGTAGATCAAACATGACATTTGGAGAAATAGGTGCTGTCATTTCTAACCTTGTAGGGGCTGGGGGAAGTCTTCAGATCAGGGAACGTATGTGGAGAGAGAATTGGTTAATGTCTCGTGTCTGATTTCACTCTCATTCAGAACTGAAAGGGGCTGGAAAATGCTCGTTTTTTTGGCATAGACAGAGGGGTGAGTAAGACCGAGGGGAACATATGGTGAGAAGTACCCAGAGCCAAAGAGATAGATTGCTAATGATGGTGAAGGTGAGATAGAGGTATCATATGGGTGTTAATGGAAGTGTGAAAGGGAGAAAGCATCTATACTGCTCAGAACAAAGTCAACAAGACATGCCTGTGTGAGCAAATGGAACAAAATTGGAGAGGGCTAAGCAGGGCAGACTGATACATTGAATGGTAGACCCCTGGGGAGTGTTGCTGAATGAATAGCTCCAGGAGTGCAGGCGTTAATCTTTGAAAGTGGAGTTGCGGGTAGACAGGGTGGTGAAGAAAGTGCTTGCTTTTGTGGGTCACAGCATTGAGTAAATGAGTTGGGACGTCACGTGGTTGTACAGGACATTGGTGAGACCACTTTTAGAACATGGCATAGAAGTCTGGTCGCCATTCATTTGGAAGGACTCTGTTAAACTTGTGAGGCTGCAGACAAGATTTACAGGGATGTTGCTGGGACTGGAGGTTTTGAGTTATAGGGAGAGGCTGGGGCCTTTTTTTACCCTGGAGCGTTAGAGCCTGAGGGGTGACCTTATACTGATTTATAAAATCATGAGGGGCATGGAGAGAGTGAATAGCCAAGCTCTTTTTTTCTAAGGGAGGGGAGGGGGGTGGGGGGCAAGGTTCAAAACTAGAGGGCATAGGTTTAAGTTGAGGGGGGAAATATTTACAAAGGACCTAAGGGGAAACATTTTCATGCAGAGGGTGATGTTTGGATGGAATGAGCTGTCTGAGGAAGTGGTGGAAGTGGGTACAATTACACATTTTAAAATGTATCTGGATGAAGGGTTCAGGTATCGAGAGATATGGGCTAAATGTGGAACTTGGGTCTGGGCCAGATTGAGACATCTGGTCGGCATGGATGGGTTGAACTGAAGGGTCTGTTTCCATGTAGTGTGACTCTATATCTATCCTCTATGACCAAAACCAGTCCTCTTCACTGATAATCTTCCTGCTGGATTTTTTTTAGAGCACCCAATTTCAGGAGATTTCTGGTGGGTAAAATTGGCATCTGTCCTGTATCATGGAAATTCTGGAAAATAAAAATAAATAGTTCTCCCTGTAAATGGTACAATCCTCCCCACTGCTACCTCTCCAATGAACAATTACAATCCTTTCCGCCCCCACACCCATTCAGGGTACAGTCCTCCCCTACCCACATCTGACATGAATGGTATGACCCTTGCTGTCTGAATTGTATAATTGTCCCCTTCCCATGTGAATGGTACAATCCTTCCACACCGCACCACAACCCATGAATAGTAGGATCCTTCTCAGTCCCCATTCCCCCCAGAATGGTACAATTCTCCCCTGAGAATCCTGAGCTGGGAACTCCCAAGTCTCTTTGTGTTTCCAGCATGGACCCTTTCTGGAACTCCACTTGCCCCCTCCTGAAAAATGTCCCTTTATATCACCACTCTGCCCTCTGCCAGCCAATCCTCAATCCATGTCAGCACCTTGCCCCTAACACCTGGGACTCTTATCTTATTTCACAGTCTCCTGCGCTGCACCTTGTCAAAGGCCTTCTGGAAATCCAAATCACTCACATCCACTGGCTCTCCCTTTGTCTAACTTACTCGTTCGCTGCTCAAAGAATCCTAATAGATTTGTCAGACGTGACCTCCTCTTGTCAAAGCCGTGCAGATTCAGTCCTGTTTTACCATACACCTCGAAATATTCCACACTCTCACCCTTCAAAATGCGTGTTCAGTTTACCCATTTACCATAAATAAGCCCTTCTGTTAATTAAAATGTAACCAAGTTTAAAGACATCATATTATGTATGTACACTGTTTTTGCCCCTTGTAATATATTATCCTTCTGAAGAAGTCCTTCAAAAAATATTAGCACAAGGTATGAAATGGACATAGGAGTGAAAAAGGATGAGAGATGTCTTAATAGAGGTATACAAGATGTTGAGAGGCACAGATAGAGTGGATAGCATTGGAAGAAATGATTGTTCCAAGTCGGCATAATTTTAAGGTAATTGGAGGAAGGTTTGGGGGAGATGTCAGAGTAGGTTCTTCACACAGAGTCGTGGGTGCATGGAATCCACTGCCAGCAGTGGTAGTAGAGTCTGATATATTAGCAACATTTAAGCGATAGGCACATGGAAGTTAGTACAATGAAGGGTATGCCTCATCTGAAAGTAGGATAAAGTGCCTGTACTGTTCTGTGTTCTATGTCAAAAGTTTCGGATTTGTGAGCAGTACAGTCAGATCCGAGCAAACAAGGACATGCAGGTCATACGGCGCTTAGACCGAGCGAGGCGTGCAGGGTTACGGCTGCACAGGAGATGCACAAAAGCAAGGTCAACGTTTAGATTTCAAATTGGACCATTTGGATGGTGTTGGACAGAGGAAGGAAGTTGCCGTCTGAGTTAAAGCTCAATCTTCATTCAGAGAGAGGAGCAGCAGCAGCTTTAGAAGCTCATGGTCCACCTTCCGCATGCAGACAATACGGGGTGCTCTGATTGGCCGGATGACTAGACTCCTTCCGGTCAGCCGTCCATCAGAACGATGAGAGGCGGTGCCTCATGCCGATAGACACATGCGCACGAGCACCTCGCTCTCAGCGCACGTACACTGTCCGCCATCAGAAGAGCGGTTTCTCCATCGCATGGGGGTGTGGGAGATATAGCTGCCATTAAAGAGATTAAATCAAGTGTCTCATATGCCTCCTTAACCGTCCTACTCGTGTGTTGTTGTAGTACATCTCAGGAACCAACCTTTAATCGATTTTAAATGTATACACTGCATGAGAGACTACAGGTGTTTACCTCAAAACTCTATTTCCAGTTCAGTGTCAGTATATTGCTCTTTATCTGTCCTCAAATAAGGACCGAGTCAATACCCTCCACCTGTCACTCCTGAACGTTGATTTTGTTTTTTGTTTGCACATTCCAACACTCTGTTTCAATCATTTGTTAAAAGTTATTCGTGGTATATGAGAGTTGCTGGCTGGCCAGCATTTTGTTCCCCTTGAGAAGGTGGTGATGGGCTGCCGTTTTGAACTGCTGTGGTCCACACGCTTCACGATGACCAACAATGCCCTTAGGGAGGGAATTCCAGGATTTCGGCCCAGCAACACTGAAGGAACAGCAACATATTTCCAAGTCAATATGATGAGTGGCTTGGAGGGGTACTTGCAAGAGATTGTGTTCCCAAATAGCTTTTGTCCTGGTCCTTCTAGCTGGAAGTGGTTGTTAGTTTGGAAGGTATTTTCTCAGGTTCTTTGCTGAATTTCTGTGGTGCGTCTTGTAGATAGTACACACTACTGGTTCTGAACAGTGGAGTAGAGGGAGTGGATGCATGTGGATATCGTGCCAATCGACCAGGTTACTTTGTCCTGGATGGTATCATGTTTTTTTCAGTGATGTTGAAGCTGCACCCATCCAAGCTGGTGGGAGAGTATTCCACTTCACTGCTAAATTGTGCCTTGTAGAAGATAGACAGATGAAAGTATTTGACAAATGCACTGCTTGCACAAGATCTAGTGGATTTGTGCCACTTTTACCCACCAAAAAGCTCCGGACACTGGGTGCATTAAAACAAATCCAGTGGGAAGATTATCACTAAAAAGGTCAAGTTTCGCTCATAAGAGGTTTACAAAATTATGAGGGACATGGATAGGGTAAATAGGCAAAGTCTTTGCCCTGAGGTCAGGGAGTCCAGAACTAGAATGCATAGGTTTTGGGTGAGAGGGGAATGATATAAAAGAGACTTAAGGGGCAACGTTTTCACACAGAGGGTGGTACGGGTACGGAATGAGCTGCCAGAGGAAGTGGTGGAGGCTGGTACAATTGCAACATTTACGAGGCACTTAAATGGGTATATGAATAGGAAGGGTTTGGAGGGATATGGGCCGGGTGCTGGCAGGTGGGACTAGTTTGGGTTGGGATATCTGGTCAGCGTGGACGGGTTGGACCGAGGGGTCTGTTTCCATGCTGTACATCTCTATGACTCTAAGTGTTATTGACTTAGAGTCACACTGCACTGAAACAAACTTCAGTTCAACA
>NW_025210784.1:12072-16710 GCF_004010195.1 Chiloscyllium plagiosum
CCATCACCCACAGCACCCCTTGTCCATTCCCCTGCCACACATATCACCCCCATTCATTCACCCTCTGCACCACTGTTGTTTCTCTTCGCACTCTCTCCCCTCCATCCATTCTCTCTCCCTCACCCTCTGTCGCCATTCATTTTCCATCACTTACCCCACCCTCTGCCACACAGCCCATTCCCTCTTCCCCCCACCTTCCATCCCCATCCATTCTCTACCCACCCAGTGCCCCTGTGCATTCTCTCTGTTTCTTTCTCTCCCAACACTCTGCATATCCAATTCGCTCTCTCCTCACCCCATTCTGTATCACTCCTCCCCAGCACTCTGCATCCCCTCCCCCATTTTCTCTCTCTCTTGCCCCTCTCTCATTCTCTGTCACCCCCAGTCTTTCTCTTACGCTCTACCTCTGCCCCCCTGTCCATTTTCTCTCTCTCTCTCTACTGCCCCCCTCCCCCCCGAATCTGTCTCTTTTCTCCCCAGCTTCCCCCTAACTCCGGTCTTTCTCGTGCCTTGAGCCCTCTTTGATCGTTGTATCAAGCCCTCCTAAGGAGAGAGACGGAGAGAATGGGTGGTGATGACTCTACCTGGGAGAAGGGAAAGATGAGAAATGGCTGATCTTTACAATTGAGAATAACTAAAATGATATATTCAGAAACATCGTTAAAGTCTGAAAGTACATACATTCTTTTTTTAAAAAATACCTGCTGAAATCTTTCTGAAACTTGCATTGAAATATGCGCAGTTAGGCTACAGCTCAGGACTGGCTGGAAGGGGTGAATGGACAATTCCTAGTCTTGTGTAATTGGTTCCAACTATGTAGAAATAGAGTTGTAGAGCACGGATATAAAGCCTTTCAGGCAAGGCTGACCAGATATCCCAATTTAATCTAATGACCCATTTGCCAGCATTTGGCCCATCTCCTTCTAAACTCTTCATATTCATATACCAATCCAGATGTCTTTTAAATGTTGTAATCGTAGCAGTCATCACCAATTCCTCTCGCAGCTCATTCCAAACGCACAACATTATCTGTGTGAAAAATTTGCCCCTTAGTTCCCTTCATAAATCTATACCCTGTCGTCCTCGACTCGCTCCGACTACCCTGGGGAGAAGGCATACAAACGTTGAGCAGCCAGACAGAATGCAAAAGGAATTAAAAGTTGAACCACAGGGGAAGAAAAAGTGGCTCCACCCTTTTTTTCTCCTATCGGCATTTGAACACTTAAAAACTGTCAGTAACAGCGACATCTCCACAGATCATTCTGCGTGTGCTCCTCGATGTCAGGAAGGCACTACTCATGTTTGCCAGTGTCAGCAAATCACTGCGCATGCTCCTCGCTGTTCGCTGAAGACGCATGCGACTAACTTTTGACGAATCAATAGAAAATCAAGGAGGACCGGAAGAAGAATGATGCTCCTGCCACTCAGAGCTACCCTATTGTCTGAATGCGGAAGGTGGACCATGAGCTTCTGAACCTACTGCTGCTCCTCTATCTGAAAGATGATCGAGCTCCAGCCCAGACTGCAACTTCCTTCCTCTGTCCAACATCTGTGAGTACGGGACTCTCTTTTTTCTCACCCCCTTTTTCATTCTGGGATCAAAGGGCGTGGGTTTTGACCATGCTAAATTGCCTATAGTCATCAGGGATGTGTAGGTTAGGTGCATTATTGAGGAGTAAATGTAGAGTAATATGGTAGGAGAATGGGTCTGGGTGAGTTGCTCTTCGGAGGGTCAGTGTGGATGTGTTGGACTGCAGGGATTCTATAAACTATTGACTTGTAGCAACTGAAAGGAAAGGGAGTGAATCCAAAGGGAAGACAACTCATGTTGGTCCAGGTCTGTGTCTCAATTGGTAAATAGACAGGCAGGAGGCTGGAAGAACGTAGCAAGCCAGGCAGCATCAGGAAGTGGAGATGTTGAAGTTTCAGGTGCAACTCTTCTTCAGGACTGGGGGTGAGTATAGGGGGAGCTGCAGAACAAGGGTGTGCTGGGTCAGCGTGGTGAAGTTGGGAGAGGGTACAACCAGGTTGGTTAATTTGTGGAAGGAATCTGGTTGGTGGCACGGAGGAGTGGAAGGGAGTTGGGGAATGGTAAGGGAGGTTATCTGAAATTGGAGAACTCAGTGTTGAGTTCTGGGAGCTGTAGGCTGCCCAGGCAGAAGATGAGGTGTTGTTCCTCCAATTTGCAGTTAGGTTCATTGTGGCAATGGAGGAGGCCAAAAATAGTCATGTCAGAAAGGGAGTGGAAAGGGACTTGAAATGGCCAGTGACTGGGAGGTCCGGTTGGCCTCCGCGGACCCGGCTGCGATGCTTGGCGAACCATTCCCCAAGTTTACACTCAGTCTTCCCGATGTAGAGAAGACCACAATTGGCAAACATGTGGCAAATTCAGGACCTGAAAGTGAAGTTAGAGCCTTTGCTGTGAAAAAATGCAGAAAGGAGGTTTATTGTTTCAATGATGATATATTGAGACGTGGAGAAAGTGAGATCAGAGTTGAAAAGTGTGGGCTGGAAAAGCACAGCAAGTCAAGCAGTATCCGAGGAGCAGGACAGCTGACGTTTTGGGCATGAGCCCTTCATCAGAATGATGTGTGGATATACAAAGGGACCGCAGCATGCTTCTCCACCAGTCAATGCCAGTTGTCAGACAGGTGCAGCAAGCAATCAGCAAGGCAAGTGGTATGTTAGCAAGTGGAATTGAGTTCAGAAATCCGAATGTCTTCCTGCAGTTAGGGGGTCATTGAATATATTCGAAGGTTGAGTTCAATGATTTTTGAACAGCAAAGAAGTGTAAGTTTATGGGGCAAGGTAAGAAAATGGTTTAAAGACCAGTACGGAACAGTTAGTCATACAGCTTAGAAACAGACCCTTCAGTTCAACTTGTTCATGCTAATTATATTCACAAACTAAACTAGTCACACCTGCCTGTGTTTCGCCCAAATCCCTCCAACTATTCATATTCATGTACTTATCCAAATGTCTTTTAAACATTGTTACAGTACCTGCATCTACCACTTCATCTGGCCATTCATTCCACATACAAATCACTCTCTGTGAGGAAAGAAAAGGTGCCCCACATGTCTTTTTAAAATGTTTCTCCTCTCACCTTCATTATTTGCTCGTGAATCTTGAAAACGCCCACCCGACAGAAAGGACACCTGCCGTTCACCTCACCTACTCCCCCTTATGATTTTATAAACCTCTATAAGGTTAACTCTCAACCTACTGTGCTCCAGCGGAAAATGTTCCAGCCTATTCACTTAGATATTGGTGGATCCATATCCAGTTATGATTTGTTGAATGCTGGTGCAAGCTTGAAAGACCGAATGGCTTACTCTTGCTCCCAATTTTCTCTCACTGTGTCCAGGACAGCAAGAGACCATAAGACATGGGAGTCGAAATTAGGCCATTCAGCCTATCTGGTCTGCTCAATCATTCAAACATGGCTGATAAGTTTCTCAACCCTATTCTCCCGCTTTCTCCCGATAATACTCGATCCCTTTGATACTCAAGAACCTATCTATCTCAGTCTTGTATATCCTAAGTGACCTCACCTCCATAGCCTTCTGTGGAAATGAATTCCATAGATTCACCATTCTCCGGCTGAAGACGTTTCTGCTTATCTCTGTTCTGAAAGGTTTTCCCTTCACTTTAAGGCTGGGCCCTCAGATGCTAGTCTCTCCAACCAATGGAAAAGGTGCCTCTGTCCAGGCCGTTAAGTATTCTGTATGTTTCAATAAGATACCCCCTGAGTACGGGCCAGTTAATCAGCATGAAACAGACCCTTCAGGATGAGGTGCAGCAGGGATTAGGATAGGCAAAGTGAGAGTGGAGGGAGAGTGTGTGGGATGGAGATTTTCAGCTACTTGGGAATAAAAGAGGAAAGAGAGTTCGCTACGAATTAGAATTGATCGGATGGGCCAATAGGCTAAGGAGAAGCAGAGGGACTTTAATTCAGAGAAATGTGATGTTTTGCATTTTGCCATAAGGGGAAAAGACATACAAAAGTTGAGCAGCCAGACAAAATGCAAAAGCAATAAAATGTCGAGCCATAGGGAAAAAAAACTTGTGGCTCCAACCTTTTTTTCTCCTGTTGGATTTGGACACTCAAAATCTGTCAAGGAACGCGAGCATTCCCATTGAGCATTCTGTGCATGTTTGCCGGTGTCAGCAATGCAGTGCGCATGTCTGCGGTGTCAGCAAAACACTGGGCATGCTCATCGCTGTCCGCAAAAAAGGCGCGAGACCTTCTTTTGACGAACCAAAGAGGACCCTGGAGGACCAGAAGGAGATTGGCCCTCCTGCCAATCAGAGCCACCCCATTGTCTGAATGCGGAGGTTTCAGCATGAGCTTCTGAAGCTGCTGCTCCTCTCTCTCTCCGAATGAAGATTGTGCTTCACCCAGACTGCAAATTCCTTCCTCTGTCTAAGATCTGTGAGTACGGCTGTCTATTTTCTCGCCCCCTGTTCCATTTCTTTTTAATTCTGGAGTTCAATTGTTGACTTGCAGAAACTGAGAGGAAAGGGAGTGAATTCTGGAGGGGACAGACTCTGGAAACGTTGGTCCAGGTCTGTGACGCAATGAGCAAAATAGACAGACAGGTGGCTGGAAGAAGAACACAGCAAGCCAGATAGCAT
>NW_025210784.1:17857-20611 GCF_004010195.1 Chiloscyllium plagiosum
GCAAGAGAAATTGAGTTCAGAAGTGGGGATGTCTTCTTGCAGTTATGGGGACATTGAATATATTCAAGGCTGACTTCATCTAATGTTTGAACAACAAAGAAGTGGATGTTTATGGGAAAAGGCAAGAAAATGGTTTTAAGACCGGTACAGAACAGTTACAGAGTCATACAGCACAGAAACAGACCCTACAGTCGGACTAGTCCATGCTGACTATATTCACACAAACTAAACTAGTCCCACCTGCCAGTGTTTGGCCCATATCCCTCCAAATCTTTCCAATATATGTACTTACCCAAATGTCTTTTAAATCTTCTTACTGTATCTGTATCCACCACTTCTCTGGATCTTCTTTCCACACACAAACCATTCTGTGTAAACAAAAAAAAGTGCCCCTCATGCCTTTTTAAAATCTTTCTCCTCTCACCTTCAAATTTGCCGCGTAATCTTGAAACCCCAGCCTCCGGAAAGGATACCCAGCAGTCATCTCATCTATGCCACTCATGATTTTGTAAACCTCTGTAAGATCACCTCTCAAACTATGCTCCAGTGAAAACTTCCCAGCCTAGATGTGAGTAGATTCATGTCGAGTTAGGATCTGTTGAATGCTGGTGCAGGCTTCAAAGGCCCAATGGCTGACTCTTGCTCCCAATTCTCACAGTCTGTGTCCAGGACGGCAAGAGACCATAAGACATAGGAGCACATTTAGGTCATTCAGCCCATCGGGTCTGCTCTGCCATTCAATCATGGCTGATAGGTTTCTCAGCTCCATTCTCCTACTTTGTCTCCGTAATCCTCGATCTCCTTGATACTCTAGAACCTATCTATCTCAGTCTTCAATATCCTCAATGACCTGTCCACCACAGCCTTCTGTGGCAGTGAATTCCATAGATTCACTACTGTCTGGCTGAAAAAGTTTCTTCTTAACTCAGTTCTTAAAGGTCTTCCCTTTACTCTGAGGCTGTGCCCACTGGTTGGAGAGACTAGAACCAATGGAAACATCTTCCCAACGTCCACTCTGTCCAAGCTGGTCAGGATTCTGAATGTTTCAATTGGAACCCCCCTGAGTGTGGCCCTGTTAATCAGCATGAACCACACCCTTCAGGGATGAGGTTCAACAAAGTGAGAAAGCAGGGAGTGTGTGTGGGATAGAGATTTTCAGCTTCAAAGGAATAAGAGAGGAAAGAGAGTTCACTATAAATTAGATTTGATCAGGTGGGCTGATGGGCCAAGGAGTGGCAGATGGTGTTTAATTTAATGAAGTGTGTGGTTTGTATTTTGGTCAAGCAATCCAGGCAGGACTGACACAGTTAAGGGGAGTGTTGCAGAACAAATAGACTTCGGAGTACCTTGAAAGTGGAGTCTCAGGTAGACTGGACAGTGAAGAAGGAATTTGGTAAGTTTTCCTTTCTTGGCTAGAGCATTGAGTATAGGAGTTGCGAGGTCATGTTGTGACTGTACAGGACATTGGTTAGGCCACATTTGGAAGACCGCGTTCATTTCTGGTTTCCCTGTTATAGGAAAGATATTGTGAAACTTTGAATAGGATCGGAAAAGATTTACAAGGCTGCTGCCAGAGTTAGGGGGTTTGAGATACAAGAAGAAGCTGAATAAGCTGGGGATATTTTCCCTGGAGCATCGGAGGCTGAGGGGTGACCTTATAGACGTTCATAAGGGGCATGGATAGGGTGAATACCCAAGGTCTTTTGCCCAGGGTAGGGGAGTCCAAAACTAGAAGGCATAAATTTGAGGTGAGAGGGGAATTTTAAAAGGCATCTGGATGGGTACATGAATATGAAGGGTTTAGAGGAATATGGACCACATGCAGGCAAATTGGACTAGATTAATTTAGGATATCTGTTTGGCACAGACGAGTGGGTCTGTTTCCGTGCTGTATGACTCTAATCGTCGGCGGTGAAAGCAAAAGGGTCGTTGTGAAGATTGGACTTTCAGAGCAGCTTTCAAGGATGTTTTGCTCTTACTGGGAACAGAAGAATTTGACTGAAGTGTGTCGGTGTTAATTCCTTGATGTCTCATTTTGTTCCCACCTTTCTGGGGATGTTAACCATTTCATGTCTGGTTGTTCATCAAGAAGCTGAATTGCAGGTTCACCCTGAATTGACAAACTTTTGTTTTGCTTCCCAAAATCAGACTTGCTCACTGTCAGCAGGATCCCAATGTTGTGAAAGATATTAACTTTCAGGTGGAGTTACCCAAAATTCAGAGAGGTTTCAGTCTTGATGTTTTCGCTTTTCTGCCCCTGTAAGATCCTGAATCAGCAGCTTCAGGAGGATTAGTTAGAGCAGAGGGGGGGAGAGAGAGAGTGGGATGGTGTATTCCTTTTTGTGGAATAACAAAAGAAAAGAATATTCTGCAGAAAGTAGAATTGCTTGTTCTGAATTTCTACCCTGCAATGGTAATAATGACTTTTGTAATCTCTTTTTGCAGAGTATTTGAAGATCTGAAGACAGAAGTTTCAAAGTCAACAGAGAAGGCCGCCTGCCCAAAACATTGACTCTCCTGCTCCTTGGATGCTGCCTGACTTTCTGTGCTTTTCCAGTGCCACACTTTTCAACACTGAGTCTCCAGCGTCAACACTGACTCTCACTTTGACGTCAATGTCTGAAAGTCACTCAATCCATCGGGACCGCAACAATTTTCAACTATAATTCTGTGAGAAGGAGCAAAGCTTTTTGGTTCCTGTTTCGGTACATTTTCAGCGTTAGTGGGACTGGATGAGAAATCCTATTGGTGCAG
>NW_025210785.1:0-4337 GCF_004010195.1 Chiloscyllium plagiosum
CGCATGCGCCTCTTCCCAAACAATATGGCGGCCACGGCCCAAGTCCCGGGAATTAAACTCAGGGCTGAAACCGCAAGACCCGCTAATTCATATTCGGTTCGCGGGACCTTTATTGGGCATTACCAAGACGGATTGCACCACCTCTCCCACCGCTGGCTCTCTTATTCCTCCGGGAGCACACCCTCCCCGCCATGATCTGGAGACTGAAAATTGTGCGCATGCTCCAACGTGCTCAATCCGGCGCCTGCGCACTGGCGTCCTTTGGGGTAGACACCGCGCGCCCTCTTCAGGAATGTCCTAGCACTTCATCCTGTAGCCAGGTCTCAGTGATGACTATTCAGTCAGACTGTGGTCTTCTCTCACTCACTTCCCTTCTCTTTAATTAGCTTCACAGAATATGTGACGGGGACAGTCTGTGTCAGGAAACAGAACCAGGTATCATATTAGAATTGGAAAGATTGATTTTTATTTTATGATTGGAATATTGTTCAATTCTGAACTTGGAAGGAGAAAACACAAGTCCACACCGACCCGCAACCCACCCAGACCCATTCCCCTACATTTACCCCTTAACCTAACACTATGGGCAATTTAGCATGGCCAATTCACCTGACTATGGGAGGAAACCAGAGCACCCGGAGGAAATCCACGCAGACACGGGGAGAATGTGCAAACTCCACACAGTCAGTCGCCTGAGGCGGGAATTGAACCCAGGTCTCTGGCAGCAGTGCTAACCACTGTGCCACCGTGCCGCTCACACCATGTGAGGAGAAACTGTGCACCTGTCCTGTGTGTGGATGAAATCATCTGAACTGTCAAGATATAATCACAGTCATGCTGGGGAGAAAGTATAATATGAGGACAGTGAAGGAGGATTCAAATCCCCACCTCAACTGGAAATTCAGCAATGCACTCACACTGAGGAAAGGCCATTCATCTGCTCCAAGTGTCGGATTCACTCAGTCTTTTCAACTGCAGGCAGACCATAGAGTTCACCCAGATAAAATACCTTTTTAAATCACAAGACTGTGGAAAATGCCATAGAAATTCTGGGCAACTGATGTGCCATTGACGTAATCGAACAGAGGAGAGACCATTCAGGAGTTCTCACTGCGGCATTAAGTTTAGGCAATCATTTCAACTCACTACACACCAGCGAGATCACACTGCGCAGCGGCTGAGAAACTGCTCTGACTGCGGCAAGGCGTTCATTCAGTCATCCAGCTGCAGATATATCTGCAAACTCAGACTGTTCCCCTGAGTCGAATGAGAAGGCATTCTGTACCATATCCTATGTGCAAAAACACCGGTGAGTTCACACAAGGGTGAGACCATTTCGATGCATTGTGTTTAGGGAGGGATTTACTCACTCTTCTGCCCTAATGGGAGGCCAGTGAGTTCACACTGAGACTAGGCCTTTTAAATGTCCAGACTGTGGGAAGTGCTTTAAAGGTTCCAGTGAACTGATGTTCCACCAACATGTTCACAATGATGAGAAACCTTTCTGGGGCTCTCACTGCAGGACCAGGTTCAGTCAATCATCTGACATCAAACGTCAGTGAGTTCACACCAGGGAGAGGCTATTCACCTGCTCCGTGTGTAAGAAGGGTTTGCTCGCTCATTGAACCTGCTGAGACACCGACGTGTTCATAAGGAACTACAGCAATGAGATTGTGCTGTTAACCACATCCAGGGCCAAGCCATGTTCACTGAGTCTGTTTATGCTCAGGTTAATTAACCTGTGTAAGACAGGTTTAATATTTTGGATAAAAGTCAAATAAACTAGTTTTGCATTAGATATATTGAGCCATTTTAGCATCTCTGACGCAAGTTAGTTCCTTTTTGACGGGATCCCCCCCCCCCTACCCCCCACTGTGGCATTTCACCATTGGCCCTACTGAAGGTTAAAGGTTCATGGATTAAGAACTCCAGAAATGGACTGGAGGACAGTCAAGTTTCAGTATTTTAAGGAATAGCTGGTGAGTAAGAAGGGAAAACCTGACTGAGGTCTGGGCTTTCCTTGTCAGTATACATCTAGGGGTGACTGATGCCTGACTCCCTGATCTGTCTGACATTCGAACAGTTTGATTAGATTAGATTACATTAGATTAGATTACATTACAGCGTGGAAACAGGCCCTTCGGCCCAACAAGTCCACACCGACCCACCGAAGCGCAACCCACCCATACCCCTACATTTACCCCTTACCCAACACTACGGGCAATTTAGCATGGCCAATTCACCTGACCTGCACATCTTTGGACTGTGGGAGGAAACCGGAGCACCCGGAGGAAACCCACGCAGACACGGGGAGAATGTGCAAACTCCACACAGTCAGTCGCCTGAGGCGGGAATTGAACCCGGGTCTCCGGCGCTGTGAGGCAGTAGTGCTAACCACTGTGCCACCGTGCCGCCCAGTTTGGTAGAAGATGGGCTCAGTTTGTTCGAGAATAGGGACAAATATTCCTCACAACTGAAGGCATTAAATGTAGCCATTAGAGAAGTGGAAAGGTCTTTAAAAAAAGATAGTAAATTATTGTTGTAGAACTGAACAAAACCAAAATGTTGCTAAAAGAAAAACAAAATTGAACATTTCTGCCCTACACTCGTCAGGATGAGAAGACAAGTAAGCAAACTGAAACAGGGAGAAACAATTGATGAGTGCTAAGGATTGACATGGAGATGGAACAAAAGCTAGCAGGATTTGGGTAATCCAAGATGGAGGATGGGAAAAGTTTTGGCTGTAAGAACTGCTCGCTTTTAGGGTATATTAGGTGTTGGAAGTGAGTTTCTCGAATTCCACAAGCAGTCATTACTGTTTTTAAGCTGCTGCATTGTTTTGGAAGTTTGAGAGAAAAAAAAATCAAAACAATGACACTTTAAAAAGAAGGAGGTGAACAAAGGTAGTGACCACATGGTCAGGGAGAGAGACAGAGAGGGAGAGAGAGAGACAGAGACAGAGAAAGAGAGAAAGAAACCTACACTGCTGACTGAGACAGCAATGAATCTGCACAGTTACTGCCTTTGCTGTTTGAGTTCAAGTGTTGCCGGACATTGGGGTGCGTTGAAGTAAAATTGACAAACAGCGAAATTCACAGCTGAAATCCGAAGAAACTATATTGGAGAGCACACAGCACTGGAGCAGATAAGTGCATGGTTTTTTAAGTGTAATATTGCTGTCATTTTTAATATTGAATGGAGTTGTTTTTTTTTTAGATCTGTCCTTTGATTAAAATTTAAAAATATGAAACATAGATACTAAGCTAGAGTGGATTAGTGTGTGTTTTTAGTGCATAAGACGATGCTATTTTCTGGAGGTTGTTAAGGTACAAAGATGGCCTTCAGTGGAGTGATGTGCTCTTCCTGCCAGCTGTTGGAGATTAGGGAGAGTTTCCTTAATACTGATGATTATGTCAGCAGTAAGTGTGTTTGGTTCTGAATCCTATCAGATCACATCGATCAGTTGAAGCGGCAGTTTGAGGCAATGAGGAATTTACAGGAACTAGGGGCATCTGACGGATGGTAGTTTTAAGGAAGGGAGAAAAACCAGGAAAAGTAGCAGAGGGAGGCAGGTAGTGCAGGAGTCTCCTGTGGTTACCCCATCTCAAACAAGTATGTTATTTTGGAAAATGTAGGGGGTAATTGCCTTTCAGGAGAACGCAGCATGAACAGCTAAGTTTCTTGGAACGAGACAGGCTGTAATGTAACGAGGGGTATGTCAGGTACGAAGCGGTTGATTGTGAGAGGGGACTCTCTAGTCAGAGGCACAGATAAATGTTTCTGCGGCCGACAGCGAGAAATCAGAATGGTGTGTTGTCTCCCTGTTTCCAGGATCAAGGCAGAATATTCTCAAAGGGCAGTGGGACCAGCAGCAGGTCACTGTGCACACTGGAACAAATGACACAGGACGGAAAAAGGATGAGATGCTGAAGAGAGGAGATAGAAAGTTAGGCAGGAATTTTATAAGGAGGTCCTCGAGGGTAGTAATATCTGGATTACTCCTGATGCTGTGAGCTAGTGAGGCTAGGAATAAGAGGATCGAGCAGAGGAATGTTTAGGAAAAAGTGAAGACTGCAAATGTTGGAGATCAGAGTCGAGTATGTGGTGCTGGAAAAGCACAACAGGTCAGCCAGCATTTGAGAAACAGGAGAATCGACATTTTAGGAAAACGTCCTTCATCAAGAATGAGGCTGTGAGCCAAGGAGATGGAGAGATAAATGGAAGGGGGTCGGCCCGCCATAAGGTAGCTGAAAATTCATTAGCTGGATGGAGTTGGGGGTAAAGGTAAAAGGTGGGAGGGGAGGGGAGGGTGGAGTGGATAGGTGGGAAGGAAGATT
>NW_025210785.1:5022-8722 GCF_004010195.1 Chiloscyllium plagiosum
GGAAGGAGAGGGAGGGCAGTGTCCAAATGAATGTATAACTGTGGAGTTGGTGTATGGGAGAAGGGATCACATTTTAGATCACTAGAAGATCTTCTCGGGTAGGACTGACCTATACAAGAAGGATGGATTGCACCTGAATTGGAAGGGAATTAAAGGGAGATTGCTGCAGTTGCTTGGGAGGATTTAAAGTAATAAGGTGAGGGTGTGGGACCCAGGGAGATAGTGAGGAAAGAGATCAATCTGAGACTGGTACAGTTGGGAAGAAAAGCAAGTCAAACAGTCAGGGCAGGCAGGGACAAAGCAGAGAACAAGGTAGGACCGATAAATCAAACTGCATTTACATTAATGCAAGGGGCCAAACAGGGAAGGCAGAGGAACTCAGGGCATGGTCAGGAACATGGGACTGGGATATGAGAGCATTTACAGAAACATGGCTCAGAGATGGACAGAACTGGCAGCTTAATGTTCGAAGATACAAATGCTACAGGAAGGATAGAAAAGGAGGCAAGACGGGGGGTGGGGGTCGTTTTTCATAAGGGATAGCATTACAGCTGTACTGAGGAAGATATTTCTGGGAATACATCGGGGAAGCCATTTGGGTGGATATGAGAAATAAGAAAGAGATTATCACCTTTTCGGGACTGGACTATAGAGCTCCACAAAGTCAGCGGGAAATTGAGGAACAAATTTGCAAGGATATCTCAGTTATCTGTAAGAATAATAGGGTGGTTATGGTAGGGGATTTTAACTTTCTAACTGTAGACTGGGACTGCCGTAGAGTTAAGGGTTTAGATCGAGAGGAATTTGTTAAGTGTATACAAGAAGATTTTCTGATTCATTATGTGGATAAACCTACAAGAGAAGGTGCAAAACTTGACCTACGCTTGGGAAATAAGGCAGGACATGTGAGTGAACTGTCAGTGGAGGAGCACTTTGGGGCCAGCGACCATAATTCTGTTAGTTTCAAGATAGTGATGGAAAAGGATAGACAGGATCTAACTGTTAAAATTCTAAATTGGATAAAGGACAATTTTGGCAGTATTCGGTAAGAACTTTGAAAAGGTGATTGGGGGCGGAGTTTTGTAGGTAAAGGAATAGCTGGAAAATGATGAAGCTTTCAAAAATGAGATAATGAGACAGAGTGTTCCTGTTGGGGTGAAAGGCAAGGCTGGTAGGTGTGGGGAATGCTGGGTGACTATAAAAATTGAGGGTTTGGTCAAGAAAAAGAAGGAAGCATATGTTAGGTATAGACAGAATAGATCGAGTGAGTCCTTAGAGTATAAAGGCAGTAGGAGTATACTTAAGAGGGAAATCATGAGGGCAAAAAGGGGGCATGAGATAGCTTTGGCAAATGGGATTAAGGAGAATCCAAAATGATTCTACAAATACATTAATGATAAAGGAGTAACTAGGGAGACAATAGGGCCCTTCAAGGATCAGCAAGGCAGCCTATGTGTCGAACCGCAAGAGATGGGGGAGATACAATAGAAGTATTTGCAACAATGTTTACTGTGGAGAAGGACATGGAAGATATAGAAAGTGGGGAAACAGATAGCGACATCTTGAAAAATGTCCAGGTTAAAGAGGAGGAGGTGCTGGATGTCTTAAAATACATAAAGTTGAGTAAATCTTCTTGCTGAGATATTTGTATCATCGATAGTCACAGGTGTGATGCTGGACGACTGGAGGTTGGCTAACGTGGTGCCACTGTTTAAGAAGGGTGGTAAGGACAAGCCAGGGAACTACAGCCCAGTGAGCCTGACCTCGGCGGTGGGCAAGTTGTTGGAGGGAATCCTGAGGGACAGGATGTACATGTATTTGGAAAGGCAAGGACTGGGAAATCATGTCTTACAAACTTGATTGAGTTTCTTGAATAAGTAACAAAGAGAATTAGTGAGGCAGAGCGATGGACGTGATTTATATGAACCTAAGTAAGGCATTCGACAAAGTTCCTCATGGGAGACTAGTTAGCAAGGTTAGATCTCATGGAATAAAGGAAGAACGAGCCACTTGGATACAGAACTGGCTTGAAGGTAGAAGACAGAGGGTGGTGGTGGATGTTTGATTATCAGATGGAGGCCTGTGACCAGTGATGTGCCACAAGGATCAGTGCTGGATCCACTGCTATAAGATTTGGATGTGAACATAGAAGGTATATGTAGTAAGTTTGCAGATGACACCAACATTGTTGGTGCAATGGACAGCGAAGAAGGTTACCTCAGAGTATAACGGGATCTTGATCAGATGGGCCAAAGGTTGGTAGATGGAGTTTAATTTAGATAAATGCAAGGTGCTGCATTTTGGAAAGGCAAATCAGGGCTGGGCTTACACACTTCATGGTAATGTCCTGGGGAGTGTTGTTGATCAAAGAAACCTTGGAGTTCATAGTTCCGTGGAAGTGTAGTCCCAGGAAGACAGCATAGTGAAGAAGGCATTGAGTATGCTTCCCTTTGTTGGTCAGAGCATTGAGTATAGGAGTTCGGAGATCATGTTGCAGCTATACAGGGCAATGATTAGGCCACTGTTAGAATATTGCGTGCAATTCTGGTTTCCCTCCTAAAGGAAGGAGGCTGTGAAACTTGAAAGGGTTCAGAAAAGAGCTGCAAGGATGTTGCCAGGGTTGGAGGGTTTGAGTGGCAAGGAAAGGCTGAAGAAGCTGCAGCTGTTTTCCCTGGAGCATTGGTGGCTTAGGGGTGACCATATAAAGGTTTGTAAAATCATGAGGGGCATAGTTAGGGTAAATAAGGTTTTCTTTGTTTAAAGCAAATGTGACATTGATGTTCCAGGTGTGATGCAGCTGGTTAAACCACTCTGCATTAAGACAAACAGAATTTATTTAAACACTACGGTTGAAACACAAACAAAAGAAAGTAGCATTAAACGATTGGAAAAATAACCGACTACTTGATACAGTAACTTACTAATTTCCTGTTCCAATGTTGTAACATCTCATAAACACACCCCTTGGCAAAAAGGTAAATTCAAACTCGTATTCTTACAGGCAGCAGGGAACAACATCCAGAGAAATGCCCGAGTGCTCAGTTAGGAATCATTTACTGAAGCTTGCAACCTTCTGATACTCAAAACATCTTGGAATTGCTGCAGCTAACCCAAAACAAGAAGAACCTGAACTGGAGAACTGTACACTCCTTTTCCATTGTAAAACTGTTTTTAAGAACAACCTACAGGCACTCTAGACTCTTTGGCACCTCTGCCTTTACAATACCTTTCAAAAAAGCACAGGCCAAAGTAACCTTTTTAAAGTGACAGCATCCTCACACCACCACACCCACCCACTCCCCCTGCCCCCCTGACACACACACACACACAGTCTCTCTCTCTCTCACTCACTCACACACACATGGTCTTTCCCTCTGTCATGCAAAGACATGGTCTTTGTCTGTCTGTCTGTCTCTCTTTCTCTCTCACACACACAGGCATGTGTTTCTCTCTCTCTCTCTTTCTCACTCACTCACTCACACACATTCTCAGGAATAGTGTTTCTCTCTCTCTTATACACACATACATATGGTCTTTCTTTGTCTGTCTCTCTCTCTCTCTCACACACGGAGGCATGGTCTTTTTCTCTCTCTCTTTCTCACTCACTCACTTACTCTCTCTCACACACACACACACTCTCAGGCATAGCGTTTCTCTCTCTCTTACACACACACAGTCTCTCTCTCTCTCTCTCTCTCTC